>NC_136640.1:4152500-4425633 GCF_949748355.1 Melanostigma gelatinosum
TGCTCTGGCATTTCCATCCAAGCCGCCAACTCACAGCCCAGCCCACTACCATCTTTAGTGTCGGCCAGGAAAAGTAGCTTACAGAAAGAAAATGTCATGAAATCTATGGAGGGGAAGCATAGGTTGTCAATTATACATGTGCCACTGTGCCGCTATCTCCGACTCGCTTTCTCCACCCACTCCGAGCGACTTGGCTGAGGCTGACCCGCTCTCCACCTCTCCAGGCTGTCTTCTGTCTGACATCTGTCTTTTATCGCATTGCCACATTGCACACGCAAACAGACGCCATCCCACATGGATGCCGAAAGGAGACACGGTTGTCACAACCGAACCCAAAATATTCTGACAGGTTAGAATCCAGCATGTTTGGAGCAGTGAGAGGGGGGGGGGGGGGGTAGAGAGTTGAGATGGAAGCATGCGTGTCTACGTGCAGATGCCTCTATAAATAAACAACCTCGGAAACAACCCACAGAGAAAGATGAAACGAGTGCAAAGCTTTGCTTCTGATAAAAAAAGAGGCTGCTTCAGAGGGAGTTCCCTTCATGCCAAGTGCTGTTTGAAGACATTTTTTACATTTGCTTTCTGCTTTGACTTGGTTCATCTGTGTAGTCATGAGCAATGCCATTCAAACCCAGGTGCTTGAAAACAAAACACAACAATACACCTTAAAAAACAGATTTCCAAATCGGCAAGCTCCTCGTGACTGAAAGGAAAACGTACAACGGATTCTCACTGCATTACTCTGTGCTACGCCTAAAGCGTGAGTCGCTATAAAAAGATGGTTGCCACCTGTGCCTCACCTTTTGCCGGTTAGTCAGCCCAATCAGGAGGAAACCGAGCTAGCGTGAACGTCTGAAGCAGTGACATCACACACTGAAGAATTCCAAGATGGCGGACGATACACATCGAGGCTCAGTCGCTCCTGCTTTTAAAAGGTCTCGCGCTGGATGGAGGCACTGTGTGCGTGAAGGCCGGGACCACTGGCTCTGACGATGCAGGGCTCGGGGCTACGCTGGCGAAGGACTCGGACGTTGATGCCGGAGAACGGGATGATGCGGGACGAGGAGATGGCTGCGGGAGGTTCCGATCGTTTGGTGTCACGCTCCCCAAAATGGAGTCAGGTCGTGAAAAAAGGCCGACGGCTGGCGCGTGTTCCGGGGAGCGCTGCTGCTCAGTCGGGATCGCGTGCTGTCGCCCCCGGGCGGAAAAAGAGACCCGGCAACGTTAAGCCTGTTGTTGGGACCGGAGCTGTGGGCAGCATCAAAACGGTCAACACAAGTGAGTGTCTTTGCTACCAGGTTCTCACCAGATCTAGACGCTGAAACATCATCTGCGTATCTTAACCACGCGCTACCAGTCCCAGCTGTGGCGACATTGGTACAGCTGTCTCTTTGTAAGGCGTTGCTAGGCCTCTGTACTTTTATTGTTTGTGTCTGTCTTTTTATGTATCCGTCTGTATGGACCCCGAGTCTGAAATAAAGTCTATCTATCTATCTGAGCTGAGGTTAGGGAAGTGGGTTAGCTCGCTACTTAGAAATAAGCTGACAAAAACAAATCATGAGGGGAATTTACAGTGGATAGGCTCGGCAACTGAAAGCAGTCTTATATTGTAGGTGCAACATGTCAAAGAAATAAACATATTTAACTTAAATGATCATTTCTAGTTCATAGGCTACAATATGAATAACATTGATAACAAGGCAAAACACTACCAGTGATGCAGGAGCCGGCAGCTATATGCCTCCCTTTCCACATCATTTTTCCTCTTGAATAAACCAACTAACCCCAGAAGATCAGACACCATACTGCAAACTTACTCTTTCCAGAGGTAAGAAGACCTGCGATGTCCATGCAGGAACATCCATAAATCCATTTTTAATAGGGTGCTTCTTGTAACTTCAGGCTTAGTTCTAAACAATCTGTTTTTCTGAAAAGTGATTGGTTTGTGTGCAGAGCGATCGGGAACTGCCATAGCAGCAGACTTTCCACGGTGCAGATTTGCAAAAAGGTCAAGGGAGCAGAGGATATAGGCTAAGAAACACAGAGAGGTTCAAAACAGGCAGGCAGACACAGAAACGGGTCGGCTGGACACAAACGCACAGCAGTAAACTGACAGGGAACAGAGGGGCAAATGGCTGGTGTACATACAGAGTATATATATAGTGAGGGAGCTGATTAGGGGAACGAGGTGCAGGTGTGCAGTGAGGGGGAGTCACTTCAAGAACTTTCAGCACGGCGTGCTACACTGAATGTGATAATGGCTCTATCTATTGTTGGGAAGCGACAAGGAATATAAATATGTGCGTTTGGGTGACTGGTGCGCGCAGGAGAAAATGTGCTCATGAGAACATGACAAACACAAGAACTTTCCTCCCAGGTTTACACTTCAGTGAGTTTTTGAAGGCTGTTTTTTTTTTTTCTGTTCTGAGGCCAATAAACAGAACAGCTTCCGTTTTAAATGCCACAGACATCCATCCACAGACATTCTGTTCATTAATGCCGGGCTTGTGTGGAGGCGCTGCAATCTTCGGCACACGGAGATATGTACACTCATGCATTCAAGATTCACGGCCTTGATGTTTCGACAAATGTTTTTTGCTCTTTGTATGTAAATGTTTTAAAGACGTCAGTAGATTCTGTAACACGATGACAGCCGGTCACTGGAAATGTGGATTTTTCTAAAAAGGATAATTTGGTTGCTGGTCAGAGCGCAAACATTTTTGGGTCTTTAGTTTTGATTTATCGTAACCATGTGTCTAAAGCTCTACGATCTACAACATCTGCTCAACATCTGCAGATTCAAACTATGTCCATGAATTCCAACAATTTAGTATTGCCATTACATAACAATGATGTTCAAGAGCAAAGCAGAAGAGGCCAAGACATCATGCCATCAATACCATCTGTTGTTGGAGCCTCCCTGCCTGGTCCATGGCCACATTTTGAGCGTTTGTCAGTGTCAAATCAATATCACCAGAAAAGAACACCTACATTGTATGATTCTGCAAAATGGCCTATTATTTTCAATAAATAAAGTTTGTTTTTTTATTACAATGCCACGGTATTCTACAATATTGAGTGATAAAGGTTCCGTCGTTCCGTCGCCAAACAGTGGCCTCGTATTAGTAATTAAAGTTAAAATGTCGTCAGCAGCTTGAATGTGTGTTGTCAGCGGTTATCACTTCCGTTCTAATACTTCAGACGGGACACACTGCCTCTACCACGTTGTGAAAGTGAAAATTAGAGTTGTGAATCGCAACAAAACGACTTCAGGTTGAGGCCACAAAGCTAATTGGTTAAGTTTAAGAAAAGACCATGTATGCTTTGGGTTCAAATAAATTACTACGGCCACTGGAGGTCATTGTTGTCTTCTTCAAGTCGAGGCTCAACCGTGTGAAGGGATGATAAGTCCCCTCTAACCCGTATCCATGAGGCTCATAACCACCGTTAACACCCATTCAATCGGCTGATGGCATTCAGAGATCGTGAACGGTCACAGAAAGCAAAATGTTCATTTCAGGTCGGTGACGAGATGCAAACTGTATATGAGAGCCAGACGCGCTATTTGGTCGTCCATCATTCCACTTTACATAAAGATCACACGTTGGCACTAAACACTGGAATTGGAAGTAAATCATGAGGTGTGGAATTGTCCAATTCTGGGTTAACTCAGTACATCAGCTAACTCAGAATACTTTCCTCGCTGATGGATATTTCCAACAGGTAACTGCACTCTCTGAAGAGTCTTTCGCTTCCTTTTGTTCGCTCTACAATATTGTTAGGAAAACAGAAATTATGAGCCGTGTTTTTTTTAATCTTTTTACTCCTCTGCCAAGAGTTCTCCTTGAACAAACGGCGGAGGATGTTTACCCTCTATATTATCATGACAAGGACGAGTGGAGTAGATTCCGTTAAAGATATGAAGATGAAATGCAGTGTACAAAAAAACAAACATGCAATTTGAATTAGTTTTCTGTGTCTTTGTCTGCTCAGTGCTGCCGTTGTGCAGCTGCTCTCATTCTGCAGAACAGAGCAGAGCACGGAGGCTCAGCTAGATACTCCATGTGTCAAATCAAATGAACCTGCCCGTCCTTTATTCATTTCTCTTTATTGCTGTTGTGGGAGCCAAAAAGTGGAGGATGCAGGTGATGAGGACAGATGCGATTGACAAGAGACAAACAAAAAGATCAGTTCTCTGTAACTCATCAGCGTAGCCATCGCTCTATTTACAACACAGTGTGGGATTCCAGCTGTCAGTGGGTGATAGGCTTCCTTTACTAAAAAAAACCTATAAGCTCCTGAGCTCTGCCAGCGTGCCGTCTTCTTTTCACATCGCTCTCGCATCTCGCTGCTGAGCAAATGCCAGTGCAGCCAGAGGAGCCGTGGAGTGTCCAGAAACAGACATTTGTTTTGCCGTTAGTTCGGCGGGGATGCTCGATAGTGAGAGGGGGTTTTCAACCGCTGGTGTTCCACCGAACTCATCCAGTGATTTCACAGTGGAAGGAGCAGGATAACTGCTACAACATGGGGTGAATTGTTCATTATGGTGCTGATGCTGGAGTGAATCACATGCCAACCCGTGTGTGTCTGCGTGCATGCATGTGCGTGTGCGTGTGTGTGTGTGTACGTGTGGGCCTTATTGGATCCACAGCTTCTGTCTTCCCTGCAGTATGTACACAGTCTAACGATCTGCCACTCTGAAGCTGGATCCAGCCTGTTGTCTGGGTCGAGCACCGTGAAGCACCGATCCGCCGTACCTCGACCCCTCCAGCCACACAACACACACACACACACACACACACTTAATCAATTGGACTACCTCTGCAGACAGAGGCCCAACGTGATAAGCATTGATCGCGGTGTTTGGCTCATATCACTAACAGATGTACTATGGTACCGCGTCGTTGTTTCCAAATGAGCCCCCTGGTCATGACACTGAAGGGCCAGTCCACTACAAAACCACAGAGATAAATCCTCGCTCCGCTATTGGCCGACGATGGCGTTATCCATCACGGTGCTGCAGCTACGCCTCTATAATGCCCTTCATGTCGTCTGGAACCATTCCAGGTTCTTAAAATAGTGTCAGGGACTTGGGAGAAGGTACGGTGCTTTCAGAGAAAAGGAAACGAAGGGGAAGACATGAGCGAGTATGAAAGGGAGGAAAAATGACTGCGGTACAGCGGGTAAAGAAAGCTCCTATTAGGGCAGTGGAGGGAGAGATATTGGTCAGTGTAGCCCCGTACCATTTGTCCTCGTCAGGATCTTAAATAGAATCGGGATCAATTATTCATAGGGTCTATAACTGGCAATAAATGTTAGCCGAGACAGTGCAGCCTGGGGCAGGGAGAGGCAGAAAAGTGGGGTTAGAAGCAGTTATAGAGGGTGAGTTTAAAGGTCTGGACAAAACAGCTGAATAACCCATGATACTTCTCCAGTGCCTTCAACACCATCCAGCCTTTGCTTCTGAGGGACAAGCTGGAGCAGACCGGGGTGGACCACCACCTCACCGCATGGATCCTGGACTACCTCACCAACCGTCCACAGTATGTGCGGATACGGGAGTGTGAGTCAGATCGGGTGTCCTGCAGCACAGGGGCCCCACAGGGAACCGTTCTGGCTCCACTCCTCTTCTCCATTTACACCTCGGACTTCAAACATAACTCTGCCAACTGCCACCTGCAAAAGTTCTCTGACGACTCTGCAATCGTCGGCCTCATCTCCGCCGATGATGACAGAATACAGGGAACTAAACCAGGACTTTTTAGGATGGTGCCAGCGGAACCGCCTCCACATCAACTCCAGCAAGACCGAGGAGCTGGTGGTGGACTTCTGCCGGGGTAAACGCCCTCCTCCGACACCGGTGAACATCCAGGGACTGGACATTGAGGTCGTGAAGTCGTATAAGTACCTGGGTGTTCACTTGAACAATAAACTGGACTGGACTGACCACGCTCACGCTCTTTATAAAAAAGGACAGAGCAGACTCTTTCTGCTGAGGAGACTGAGGTCTTTTGGGGTGCAGGGAGCACTCCTGAAGACCTTCTTCGACTCCGTGGTGGCATCAGCCATCTTCTATGGAGTGGTCTTCTGGAGCAGCAGCATCGCGGCAGCTGACAGGAGGAGACTGGAGAAACTGGTGAGGAAGGCCAGCAGCGTGCTGGGGTGTCCACTGGACACTGTGGAGGTGGTGGGAGACAGGAGGATGATGGCGAAGCTCTCATCCCTGATGAGCCACGCCTCCCACCCCATGCAGGACACTCTGGCAGCTCTGCACAGCTCCTTCAGTCTCCGGCTGATTCACCCCCGGTGTCTGAGGGAGAGGTACCGCAAGTCCTTTCTCCCCGCTGCTGTCAGGCTGCACAACAAACTGCTCTCGGTAGAACACTAACACTTGAACACGAACACTTTGAACACATTAACACTTTAATTCATTCACCTGGTGCAATATCTTATCTAATCCGTGCAATATCCAATACGTTTAATTTACCTGATCCGTCTGTATATTCTGTATATTCTGTATATACTGTATGGTATATGTAATACTCTTCTTTACTGTCTTATTTTATTACTGTTTGACTGTTTACTGTTTCGTTTATTATATTACTTGATTTTTATCTTTTATTTTATTCCTTGTGAGCAATGCTGCTGTAATCCTGTAATTTCCCCACTGAGGGACGAATAAAGGATTATCTTATCTTATCTTATAATTTAGACCGAGAAGTGACATTTAAAAGCCCCTTTTTCGCTTGCTTGATGTGCCACTTCAACTGCATGACAATCTGAGGAAGCACAATGCATCCTTGAACCCAAACATCACATGAAATCAGCTCGGCACGCCGCTAGAAGCTGACAGTGCCGCACACACGCCCTCAAAACTCATCATCATTTGGCTCGGGAGTAGTGCTTCACGCCAGCTTTAGGTGAAGTCTTTTGGGACTCTTGCATTTTTCTCAGAAAGTACATAGAGAGTAGGTGTGAAATGTTAAGTTAGCCCATTGTGATGAGAATGGACAGCAGAGACCAAAGATCCCTCGTGTCCTTGAAGGATTACTGCATTACTAACATCAGTGCACACAGAAGAGATGGACATAAAAGAGTGTAGCATGATTATAAGTTGTGGACTTCTTCTTTTTCAGCGAACGGGTTTGTCGGAGGACCAAGGACAAGTGGTGCTGTGGATACCATTCAACGATCATAATTATTCGTAACCTCATCAGAGCACAGCTGGCCCTGAAGTGGAACCAACTGAGGGACATCAGGCAGCTACAGCGGCCTGTGCCAGTAATTACTATATCGTTCAATATAAGGACATGAGCGCAATATTTTTACGTTATCAAGTCATCGTTCACTATGTGGACCAGGCAGCAAACTCCAGTTCTGACAGGATGGGAAAATGACTCTACTTCTCTCTTGATTTATTACCTCAGTAAACATTGTAAACATGAGTTTATGTTCTCAATCTCTAGTTTCAAGTCTTCTTCAATACAGCATGATGTTCATTGAGTACATTATGGTCCATTTAGAGTCACACAGACCATAAAGCAGGGGATGCTTTAGGGCGGGGCTACAGTGATTGACAGGTCAGCGTCACCAGCGTTACTCCTCCGCATTCCAAATAGTGTCACTTCAGTTTACTAGTTGCAAAAATCCAAGATGCCAATTGTCACATCATTGAACTCAAGGCTTCAAAATGGCTTCATCAATGGGTATCTGCTATATGGACATGACCTTAATATTTCTTAAGTTATCAAGATATCATATGATATAGACCAGGCTAGACCACTTAATTGAGCAAACCTATTCACGAAAAAAAAAGCACGCACTAGCCAGATCAAGATCTTTTCAACATTTGGCGGTGGTGCTCATGGAAAACACTACTGATTTTCCCCACAGGGGGCGCCAAAATCAACACCAAATATGATGTCTTTGTAGGTGCTTTGACATTTACAGTATATCAAATCCTTTTTTGATCCCACTCGTGGCTGGCAGTTTCCCAGCAGTATGTACTCCGTGTAATCAGTCGGTTGACATTGTTGACCATGTTCTTCATTAAAACAATGTAATGTGAGGAATCCCAACATGTCTCCTCGTTTAGATACCACCAATTTGCCTTGTGCTTCATGTGACTGCAGAGATTTCCAATATTTTACCAAGAGAGTGTGTCTTCTCAAACCTTAACCGAGTGCTGTGATTGCCTAAACATAACGGTGAAAAATGCTTCATGCTTCAGTTGCTGCATTGGGATTTTGTATTACAAGAGAATTGTATTGCATGTTTTTTAAATATCATCCAATCACAAAGCGTTTTATTTGTGCACGTGTCAATTTGAAAGAAACTCTTGAAATATTGCAATCTTACAAATCAAACAGGACTAAAATGTTATGGATTGTAATATTATAGAGACAAAATGAGAACATATAGTGGTATGAAAGCTGAATGGCAGTGGTATTTAATAACAGGCGAATGTGTCTTAGAATGCCTGCAGTATATCTGATTGTTTTTTTATAAAAGAATGTACAAGAAATATAACCCAACAGAGAGCCTGCTGATTATAAGTTCTGTATCAGGGTTTACTACCAGTGCCATACCTTTGTTCCAACAGCCGATTGTTCTGAGACCCCAATAGTCCAAAAAATGTCCCATTGGACCGAAAGCCCATTTGTCCAACAGCCATTGTTCCAAAGGCCCATTGTTCAGTAAAAGAGACTCTCCCTAATACAACAGAAGCATGGGGCTAATTATTATAGAGAAAGGCGTTATCAGAGCTTCCAGTCCAATGTTCAGACCACAGAGTGCTGCAGGGGAAACGGATTATTGGAGGTCAACCCCGGAAGTCAGCATCGCACTGGTTCCCTCGGCAAAAAGGACATTGGATTTCTGGTTGTTGCAGAAAATAAGCTCTGTGGCAAACAAAGGTTTGTTATACTTTCACGTTTTGTTCAACAAGACAATGAACACAGCTTTTATGATTTTTGAAGAGTGAAAGCAATCGGCAGAAGTAAAAGCTGATGTTTGGTTGTTAACACCGCAGCACGCTCGCAGAACGAGGCTGTAAAAGCAGACGAGTCGACATGATGACTTTTAATAGTCTCAGTCAGCAACTGCCTCTTTTAGACACGTTAAAGCTTCCAAGTTCACCGGAGGGGTTTTTACTCACATGTTTTATATCTCACAGCAAACGTTAAAGTCTCTTACTCTTGTGTCAACCACAGACTTTATTTCAGCCTTCGCCAGAGATAGGATTATGACTTCGTTCTGCATAATTATCATGTGCTTGTGTTTGTTGCAGGGTGAGTGTGTATTTTCGGCAGCAGTGGGCCTTCGGAACAATGAGCGTATGCTATCGGATAAAAGGGCTTTAAGTCCAATTGGACAATTTTCGGACTATTGGGGTTTCTGAATAGCGCTCAAATATGAGGTCAGCAATGAAAATGCAGTCATTCAACAGCACCACCAATAGATACTGTAGTGGCTACAATGGATACAACAGCTGTGACTTCATCTAATATTACATCCCCACAGAAAGGCACACTGAAATATCACACACTCACACAGTTACACCAACATTTGCAAATCAAATCAAAGTTTCCCTTTGTTTTATATGTCAATGTGTTTCTTTTAAAAAAAAGAAAAAAATTGTCTGTACAATTGAAACTCTGCATTAGACACAGCAAATTGAATTGATGCTACCTGCTTTGTATCACTCAAGCTGAAGAGTGAGTACGGAGCAGTGATGACTAAATACTTGGTGGAAATCTAAATCTCTACTCAAAACCTCCATCAAAATGTCCCCAGCACACCCGTCCTGGCGCGGAGACACACGCCTGAGGCGTGAATTATCACACAGAGACAGTTCTGTTGATAATTGACTGAAGGAATGCCAGGCACTTACACGGAATCACTCTACTGTGCATCTACAAATGGCTTTAGGGAGCTAATGGTGGTGTGGGGGAAAAAAACAAAATGAGCTCACATGAGGCAGGGGAGGTAATGTAGCTTCCAGCTCAGCTCATTTTCTCCAAACGAAAGAGATAATCTGGACCCCCCGAAGGCCTGCGAGATTGAAAGCTTCACAAGCGGAAAGGGCAAATAACTAAGAGAAATTAGCCGTGAACCTGGCCCGACGTTTCCTCATTCCACTCCCACGTCTCACATCATGAGGCTTACAGTGAGGAATAAAAGTGAAGTAACAATCAACCTTTATTTGCTTCCCTTCATTTCCTGCCTTCCTTCTCTCTCTCTCTCTCTCTCTCTCCCACTCTGCCTTGCATCACCTCTTGTTGCACTCATTCCTATCTTCTTCCTCTTTTCTTCCCTTGCCTCCTTTTCTCCCCATCAGTGTTTGTTATAGAGCGCGGGGGCAGCATTGCAGAACATTTGTGTCAACTGGAGCACTTTCCATCTCGATCCAGATGGACTGGCAACCAACTGTCTCAGCAGAAGAGGCTTTCATTCCCACAGCTCCTCGCCTTCCCTCTCCTCGCCAAAACCTGAAGAACCATTGTGTTGGAAAAGGGATTGAAAGCAGGAACGAAGACAGAATCACACCAGGGTATTATTGAATGTGTCTGGAATTCATTGGAAATTCCAGACACGGAGTTGTCTCCAAGTAGTTTTGTTTTATTTCTAAATATAAACGTGTTGAAAGCGCTTAATCAGCGGCCCTGACGTTTTTAAACGATAACATTTTAGGTACCCCTCTAGCTTGCCAGCAGCGACGGCATATCAGAGCCAGAAACAATAACAGAAAAGTTGAAATATCAACAGTTTCCTGTTTCGGCTGAGGTGGAAGAGCTGGCGTCTCGATAAAACGCAAACTGTAACAAAGCACACAGGAGTCAGACTTACGTGGTGCACTGAAGAGACGGAAAATGGCGGCAGACGAAAACAAACACCAGGTCTGTGTGGACAGTGAGGAGACTGTAACCTTCCTCAAATGAATAATTGACACGAACATGGATGCCATATTAAGTATGTCTCTATCAATATGTTGTACAAATTGCAAGGTGTAGTTCAATCAGGAGAGACGAGTCAGAGACAATTGTTTATTATTAACAGCAAGCAGCAGCAAGATAAACCTTTCATTTGCCATGTAAACAGCTGATTAGGAACATTGTCTTTTTCGGAATAGGGGGCAAAAAAACAGAATACTTGGTGCATGTAAGCGTCTGAGTCATAAGAAAACCAGAATAATCACAATTTACAGGAGTGTCGCAGAAATCTGTACCCCCGACACAAAAACACAGGAGTGAGGAGGCAAAGTAACCCCCCCCCCCCCCCCCCCCCCATCTCCAAACACTGCAGAATGCGACTCTGGACACCCTTTCCATCGGCTGATCCCTCAGGACCCACAGCCCTTTCCAGCTCCGCATAGGAAGCCCCATGCATTATGCATTATGCATTATGCATCACCATCCAGGCCTATTTCAGAGCAGAGAAGCAAAAAATAAGAGCGAAACACAGAGCTTCCCGGGCTCCCTCAATCAGTCCCACGGTTGCTCATGTTTCTGTGGAAAACAAGGTCTCGTTCCGACCGTACGGAATCACCAATGGGCTCGGGCGCGTGCTGCCATTGGTTGTGTGTAGAAGCCATGAAAACAAATGGACTAGCACTCCCCTAGCTTTGGTCCTCCTGTCTGGAAATTGGAAAAGGTTTTTGAGTAGAGGGGAAAAAATGCAATGTTCTGGGTATGTATGTGGCATGCATTCCTTCTGTATGTGCAATCTATTCGAACATGGAGACTTTTCATCTTGTGCTGACGCATGTACCACCACTGCTGTGCTTCTTCTTCCTCTTCTTCTTCCTCTGAAAGGCTTCCACGAGGGGGATAAAAGCAAAACTCATTCAATTGTGTGGGAACACTGGGGCCCTTTCAATTCCCACTGGGACATCAAAGCACACAGCAAGACGCTGCACTGTTAGAGTCCATGGGTGGGATGAAAATACATTTCCGATACATCTACTCTCTGCTGAAATCCATGACTGGGGGTTTCATGACAAAGGGCAGACTTCTCTCAGTCATTTGTGTCCAAGGGTCGTGATTAATCTAACCTTTGATGTTTCCGAAACAACGGGGAGGAGGAAGAGATGGGAGCGATGAGGGGGCCGCTGGGGGAGTCGCATGGGGACGACTTAGTGGTGCGCAGCTTTGAATGCAACGCTAATGAAGCAAATTGAATGGAATCGCACAGGATATCGGGGCTGTGTTTGCGGAAAGCGACAAAGCCGCGTGAAAAGCGCGATGCACAACATCTTACTGTTAAAGGATGAAGCCAAGATATAGAGGGACAACAAAAAAACCTCAACTCTCAGAGGGCGAGGGGAGAAAGGAAGTCGTAGCCCACCGGCTGTGATGTGCGTATCAACGTACACACATCTTCTCTCGGGAGAGATTCGATGAGCGGGGAGGTGTGAGCTGTAACCAGGTTGTGCAGCAACGTGGAAACGCATTCGACGTTGAAGACTCGTACGATCAGCTCGCAAACAACCGAGTGTGTGTGCGTCACGTGCACGCCTCCGAGGTTGTGGGGGGCGCAGGAAGTGCCATTAGGTGTGAATTAGGCAGAATTGAAAATGAATCCGCTGTCATGCATTATTAAAACTACCCTAATTGCATTTGCATAAGTCTATGAGATGCCGTGTACGTGCACGCCAGCATGCAAAAGCACGCGTGTGCAAGTGTGGACGCAGGATTTCTTGTTGTTTTCGAAATCAATTAACTGCAGTGTCACATTCCCTCGTCCTCGTCGACTGTGAAGCAGCTACTGCTTCTCTTTAAACTGTTCCTACAACTCACCTGACAGAAGCAGAAACCCACGAGAAACAGAGTCCCACCACGCGGCCCTCGGCCAGCAGATGGCTGTGTCGTCTTAGATCACAGTATAACGTGGTGCTGTTTTGCACAGAGCACCAGGTATTGCTTCCTCTTTTCAAGAGGAGCTCTGACTTCTGTGCAGCAACATTGCCCCTGTGTGGTGGAAGGAACAGAGCAGTCTGCCAAGCCTGAAGTTCAGTTGAAGTGGAACTTGGGGAAAAACAATCCCCACATCAACCATTGTATTTTGGCATTCTTAATGTAAATATGTATCAAGTGTGTGTGTGTGTGAGTGTGGTTTGATCGCATTTGGCTGACAAATCAACATCAGAAAAACAGCAAACCAACCGGCGTGAGATTTCGATTCATTGCTTGACGTCAGCTTATTCCAACTGCGCCCCGCCCACTTCGAACCAGTCAAAAAAAGAGCACAAATACAAAAGAAACAGACAGAAATGTGTCATGTAACATCATCAAAAGTGTTCCAACTTTGACAGAGAAGTATGCATGAATGAAGTAATAGCTTACAGCAGGAAGTTGATGAAGAAAATGTGATTTCAGGGCCATTTTTTTGGCCACTTGCGGGACTGAACCATAGACTGTCGTAAGAAGTGGACGCAGTAATCAGTCGTCACCCGTTGGTTTGTGGACGGACGTTTTGAAGTCTCAAGTTCAGCGATTTCGCCGTCGCCATTTTGGTTTTCAAGCAACCGATGAACAGAAGTTTCCATATTTGGACTGCAGAGGAGTGACGTAGAGACGCCATGTACGTCTCTGGCTGCGACCTGTCAATCACAGTAAGCCCCGCCCTAAAGCATCCCCTGTTTTTTGGTCTGTTTGACTCTAAATGGACCATAATGTACTAATTGAGCATCATGCTGTGTTGAAGAAGACTTTAAACTAGAGATTGAGACCATAAACCCGTGTTTACGATGTTACAATGATTAGCGCAGCTTTAATATTGCATTACACTCCTACAATATCTGACTTGACGCTGCAAAAGAGTGCAATTAGACATTGCAATCTGGCCATTGCCTGCAAATCAGTGCACCTTATCAGCTCTGATAACACAAAACACCCTCCGCACGCCGCACCTTTGACCCTCCACATACACCCCGTCTCCTCAAGATCAAATGGGTTCAGTGTCAGTTCGAGTGCTGTAGTTGAACTTCTTTTTCAGACTCTTTGAAAGCAAACTGTATTGATTGCGGCTGCAGCTGAGAGACAGCCTCTGTTGATGTCTGCGATAAAGAACAGAGAGGTATTCGAAGGCAACTGAAGATCAATTTCCCATTTCCCGAACATAAATAATGAACTGCGTGCAGTGGCTGTAACCTCGATACAAATCAACCTGCAGCTTTGCATGAAGCAACAGTAAGAAGCTCACATGTTCTTCACACGCAACGCTGATAACGTGTTAACGTGATGGAAGTTTTTCCGGCTGCTTCAAGCGGAAAGTGTTTTATCTTCAGTTCCCTAATCTTGAATGATTTTTCTGCAAAAAAAAGAAAAGAAAAAAGGGCTTTAACCATAAATTCTGCTGCGGAGTTGCCTTTGAATCAACAGAATTTTCTCCCTTGAACTTTGTCTCTTGATATGAAACCAGAGAGGAATCTCTCCACCGCCGGCCCCCGGGAAAAACAATTCAAGGAATGAACTGAGGTGCGCTCGTCTCCGTCCTCCATCTTTGTTGGGAGGAAATGAGACTCTTTAAGTGCATCCAAGAACGTGTGCACGAACTCTCCTGCCGGTAATATCACGACGTACGTACATGTATAGCATGTTGGCAATGCACGGTGTGAGCCTGGACTTGTTATCATAAACACACACACACACACACTGTTCTGAGAAGAATTATCAGGCGGACTCTGTCCTCTGGTACACACACACACACACACACCCACACACACACACAGAGGGCAGTGTATATAAAGGGTTGAGCATGAACTGCCTCTCTTAGTGTGACTGGCAGACCTAAAGGAAAACTGCTACCTCCGCTCACCAACCAGTCAACAAAAATGCCCGCCGACTATAATGGACGCTGGGAGATGGTGAGCAACGACAACTTCGAGGAGCTCATGAAGGGCCTCGGTAAGTTGCCCCTCTTACAGCATGGCATAGAAGGGGGGGGGGGGGGGGGGGGCGGTGGCTTTGTTGCCCCTCATTTAAATCAAGAGGCAATTAAAAGGTTGCGTTTAAAGATGCAGCCAAGTAGGGACAGAGGCCAGAGCAGAACATTTGGAGGGAGCGTGACAGAAAGAGAGAGAGAGAGAGAGCAGCAATGTGAGGGAGGAGAGAAGAAGAAGAAGAAGAAGAAGAAGAAGAAGAAGAAGAAGAAGAAGAAGAAGAAGAAGAAGAAGAAGAAGAAGAAGAAGAAGAAGAAGAAGAAGAAGAAGAAGAATGCTGTGGCACTGCTTCATTTCCTCATTGAGCTGCTGTCAGGTCAAGTTAAATGACCTGATAAATGAGCCAAATAAATATTGATTCACTGCTTTCTGCATTTTCATCTTCCTGATCTGCAGAAAAGGAAGACGGATTCCGACCCTGGATCAGGCAGCGGAGCAGCTCGTCATTTAAAATAAAATTGAAAAAAGATGGAGAGAAGAGGGAGAGAGAGGGAGAGAGAGACCATCGCCCGCTCTCCTCCCTTTTGACGCGTCATTGATCAGGCCCAGAAACACTTTCATTATTCACGACTCTATCTGCAATTCATAAAACAACCCCGGCGGTACACTCGGCTCACACATAAATCCGGGAAATCCTGAAAGCCTCCCCCCTCATTTCCATCGAGCGGATGGGAAAATGACATCCTTCTGGAAATGGGTCAAAAATATTATTTAGATGAGTAAATATAGGGGGGCCTCGTCTGTAAGAGACGATGGGAAGAAATTGAATTTTCACGTTTAGGCAAATGGGATGTGAATATCTAAACGGTCGGGGAGGGCGGCTCTCGCGGGCCCCGTGCCGAACAGGGGCGGAGGAACTCATTTGACTCGGAGCGAGGTCATTTTTTAAAGGGTAGATGAGACTGTCAAGAAGGACCAGTCGGAGAGGAATCATATTAAGAGGCCCGGGGCGCCGGGTGTGTGTCTGTGGATGTGTGCTTTGGCGTGTCTTGTTTGCACGTAAGCCAGCTACACACCAAAGAACATGATTCATCCTGCTGCCATCCGATCCGATTCCCTGTTCTTTCACGCCCGCAGACATCGACTTTGCCACCAGAAAGATCGCCTCCCACCTGCACCAGACCAAAGTGATGGTCCAGAACGGAGACAAGTTCGAAACAAAGACCATGAGCACCTTCAGGAACTACGAGGTCAACTTCACTGTGGGAGAGGAGTTCGAGGAGCAGACAAAGGGCCTGGACAACCGGATGGTCAAGGTGGGACAGTCTTCTTGTATTTTACACCGAACTACACCAGGGAGGTGCTCTGAACGATGACAGATACAGTTGTAGTTGTAAAACACTGTTTTTGAGTAATAACCATTTCTCCACTTATCAGACGCTGGTCATCTGGGACGGGGACAAGCTGGTGTGTGTTCAGAAGGGGGAGAAAGAAAACCGTGGCTGGAAGCAATGGATCGATGGAGACATGCTCCACCTGGTGAGAGAAACGCGTGACACGTTGGCTGAATCGTGAGAAAGATGTCAAATGTTTGCCAGGAATATTAGATGTCCCTGTGCGGTCCAAATTCAGTCCCTTTAAATTGGCTCCAGAACTTAAACACAAAGCAAGAAAATTAAAAGGAATATGAAAACTCGTTCTACCTTCACTTGCTTTAATATTTCCCAAACATCAATGAAATCAGACAAGAACAATCGCAAGAACAATAAACCAGATAATGAATCGCTATAACACGCATAGATGTGAACTCTGCCTGGTTGTGTAACTAAGAAAGACATTTGTTGCATCAGGTTGGACTCGCAGTCTAAAGGTTTGTGTTTTCTCTCGCAGGAAATCACTGTGCTCGACAAAGTCTGCTACCAAGTATTCAAGAGGGCCTGATGAGACGAAGGAGAATCTGTGAAAACTGCCTGTCGAGTGTTGCACGTTTCTGCCTGTTTGTGTAATTCTGAATACCTGTAATAAATTTCCTTAATACCATTGTTGTTTTTTAATTTTTTAAATAACATTAAAATGTGTACACAGAAGGGCCGTGCAGCCCGGGATCAAGCCCCGGTCCCTCTTGCTGTATAAAAATGTAAAAACAAACATATATTATTTTTTTTTACATATATATATATATATATATATATATATATATATATATATATATATATATATAGACATACAAATAATCATAAATAACTACTGTTATTTTTTTAAGACTAGACACTTATATTATTTTACACTTTGTAACAGACCTTTATACTGAAAATAGTCTCTTTAATTGAAAATGCAGTCTCTGATGATGCAATGCAATAAAAAGTCAAATAGGAACTTGTTTCATTCCGACCAAAAATTCTCTGAGAGATTTTCATACACCAAGAGGCCATCTTAATTCGTTCATAAATTGTAGAGATTTAGAGTCAGAAGTAGACTTGCTGGGTTGCAGCCTTCTTTTTAGTTTTTGAGGTGCAGCACGCGCTAACAGGTACAACATGTTCCGCCTCTCTGCCGGATCTTGAGCTTCTCTCACAGGAAGCGCTGGAGGATCCACGTCGCCAAAAAGAGCTGCGCACAAGTCACGCAGCGACAGAGAGATTTCAACCGGAAACGGGGCGTATTCTCTTCAAAATAAAATACTTACGACAGTAAAATCATAAAAGTAAGGGATGTTTTTTAAGTTTTTATATATTACATTATATTGTTGGGTCCAACACTTGTTAGTTGGTGGTCACCACAAAATTAGAGCTTTGGTACACCACTACTTACACATACAAAGACACACCTGCAGCTTCTTCTCTGCTGCAGCTGCAGATTCATCTCCTTTATTCTGTTCCCTTCTCACAGTTTATCAGGACTTTTTCATGTGACTTTTGTTTTTAACTCTGAAAAAAAAGAAAATACTCAAAAAAGTACATGTAGACAAAAAAACATAACGAGATAAAATGTTGCTCTTCTTTGAACTGTGTACATCAAGAGCTTGTGGAGGCTGGAGTCACCTTTCTTGTTTGCATACTTGGCAAAAGAGGAGTCTGATTACTACAATTAATTCCCAGCAAATTATCAGAGTCAGTTTTATTGGCCATGTATGCGTATGTATGCGTACGCATTTTCACGTTGCTCTCAACGTACATACATAGAATATACAAATAAACAAGAAAAATATAAAAACAAGGACATTAAAGACAACAAAGTAGAAGAGGGAAACTAAGCATAAACATTTAACATTTAACTACAACGTACAATATAAATATAAATATGAACATAAAGAACAATGACAATGGACAATGGACAATGTATTTGGGATATTAGTGCAGAATGGTGGTAATAGTGCAAAATAATATTATTATCAATTTTTTAAATTAATTTATAATAATAATAATGGTGTAAACTACTACATAATAGATTTTGTTATAATACATTTTAATATTTAGTTTGCCTTCGGTATAGTTTTCCGTGTAGCTTTAAGATTTATTGTGAAACTAACTACCGGAAGTCGTCGTGTTTACTCTTATTCACTTGGTCACAAAGCTTTCTCCGCAGAGTTCCCATAGAGGAAGCCCGACGAGGGCTACAGGGACGCCGGTCATTTTTCTGGACATCAGCGCAGAGACTCACTGACGTGGAATCATGGTAGGAGCAGAATAACACACGAACTACTTCAGCAGAACTTTGTCCATGTGTTGGCTGCTGTTTGGGAGCTCTTTGGTCAGCTGGACGCGGAACCGTGTTGCGTTCATTAACTACCCATAAAGCTCAGTGTGAGAGCATTGGAAACTCCATTCAAAACACACAGTATGAGTAATAGCTTCCGTGCGACAACAACAGAACTCCAAACACTGCTCATATTTTAAGATAATATAAGTAAAAAAAAAAAAAAATGACAAAAACTTTATTCATACGTTGCATGACAATGTTTTTGTTTTTGTTCCTGTGAGTTTTTTTTTTTAAACATGCCTCATCAGATTAACAGTAAACAAATGAAAAGGTTGCGTTTTTGTCTTTGACGTGATGAGACTTGAACGGACTCATTGTGAAGCAGCCATGCTTATGAAATGTGGAATGGGAAGTGTCAACAGGCACACCCCCCCCCCCCCCCATTCCTTCACTGTCTCCAAGCCCTGAGATAAAACACAATGCAACAGTTTATTTACAATGTGTCCACCTTACAAGATGAACGTCACTGAATTCAAAGTGTCTAAAATTACCATCTTCTATCAAATAGCATCCACCATCGTTGAGATGAGCTGATACATTTCCTGTTTAAACTGATGCAGATAATGCTTTTCTTTAGTTTAATCCACATCCTTTCTATTCATCCCCTCATTTTATATTACAGCCTCTGCGGCTGGACATCAAGCGGAAGCTGACCGCCCGGTCAGACCGGGTGAAGAGTGCCGACCTGCACCCCACTGAGCCCTGGATGGTGGCGAGCCTCTACAGCGGCACCGTGGTGGTCTGGAACCACGAGACGCAGGTCACTACCGGCCATCTACACGCTCCTCTGATCACTCAATCACTTCCTTTTCACACACACACAATCACTTCATATTTAGTCCGTATTATAACGTTAATCTGGTCTGACTCCTGTGTGTGTGTGTGTGTGTGCGTGTGTGTGTGTGTGTGTGTAGATGATGGTGAAAACCTTTGAGCTGTGTGACCTGCCTGTCCGAGTGGCCAAGTTTGTAGCCAGGAAACACTGGGTCGTCGCTGGAGCGGTAAGTAATTCATGCCAGTTACTGTTGGCGGTGAACTGGTCATGAGCATATATTCTCTGTATGCACTCTGTGTGTGTCCTTGTTTTGAATTTCATGCAATGCATTTGTGACAGTGTGGCCAGATCGGTCAGTGTTTCTGTGTTTTGTTTTGGACCAAATGCACTCGCCAATATCTCTCTCTCTCTCTCGCTCTCTCTCTCTCTCTCTCTCTCTCTCTCTCTCTCTCGGTCCCCAGGATGACATGCAGATCCGTGTATTCAACTACAACACCCTGGAGCGAGTTCACATGTTCGAGGCTCACGCCGACTACATCCGCTGCATCGTCGTCCACCCAACACAGCCCTACATCCTCACCAGCAGCGGTACGAAAGAACTACACACACACGCGCACACACACACACACAGAAGATGTCTGCCTAGCGTTGTACACTCTAAAACTAACTAGGAGAGTGTAGCATTTTCTAGTGTCTTCATTTCTACGTGTGTGTGTGATTTCAGACGACATGTTGATCAAGCTGTGGAACTGGGACAAAAAGTGGACGTGCAGTCAAGTGTTTGAGGGACACACTCACTACGTCATGCAGATTGTCATCAACCCCAAAGACAACAACCAGTTTGCCAGTGCCTCTCTGGACAGAACCATTAAGGTACACACACACACACACACACACACACATGTAAATGCTTGTAATAGCACACAGAAGCAGATGTCTTTAGGGCACAAACAGAAGAAGGTGGCTGCTGTTGTTTCAGTTTAAATGAAGGTAAAAGTGACAGAAAAGGAGGGAGAGGCGGGGACGTTTGCTTCAGGTGACGGGGCTCATGGGAAACGCTAACACCCCTTCTGGGAGGTAGAGGCTTTTAAATCATGTCGACCGAGGCCTCGTTCGGTTACACTGTGTACAAAATGAGAATACAGTACACACCGAGGCTCGCAATGCTCCACAAAGTATCCTTAGGTGCCGTGTGTTGCTCACTGCGTGTGTCTCCTCTGCAGGTGTGGCAGCTGGGCTCCAGGACTCCCAACTTCACTCTGGAGGGCCATGAAAAGGGGGTGAACTGCATTGATTACTACAGCGGAGGGGACAAGCCCTACCTCATATCAGGGGCCGACGACCACCTGGTCAAGATCTGGGATTATCAGGTACCGAGTGCACTTTCTTATTGCTCTGTGTTCTGCGGCAGTTTACTGTGTATCATTAGGTAGCGACAAGTTATTTCATTATTCCTGTTTAGTGAGTTTTTATTTCTGTCCTGCCGTCCACTGCTGCTTTACAAAACATTCGTCTTCCTGTAATACATATAAACATCAGTTATTAGATTCCTTCTATATGCTTTTAAATTAACATATTTAAGTTTGAAACTTCCAAATGAACCGCTCACTAAAAAGCTTTTATTCTGACGAATGGCTTTTCTTCTCTTCTCCCAGTAGCCGTCTCATTTAAACGTTTCGTATGCGAAATAACCAACTCCGTCTCTGTGCATCGCCCAATTTATCTCACTGAATAAAAAGTATTGCACAGTTTGTAGTCGGACGGCGGAAAACAAAATTACAAAACTCATTTTTCATTCTGCCAGCATATTTTATTTTTCAGATATACAAACCGTCGGCCAGCTCTCTTCCATATTAATTATTCAACAACTGAGCTGTAATTATCCTCCAGCCAACATGATGGTCACATGATGATCTCACATGATGATCTCATCCCACACATACATAAGTGCAGCAGGACAAGTAGCTGTAATTACATCTGTAGAGGAAGCGATATGCAAACTCCAGTGTAGCAGATAGCATGTGCACATATATATATATAAAAACAGAACATGTCAGTGACCTTTGTGTGTTTTTATCTCCCAGAACAAAACCTGTGTTCAGACCCTGGAGGGTCACGCTCAGAATGTGACCTGCGTCTGTTTCCACCCGGAGCTGCCGATCATCCTCACGGGCTCCGAGGACGGTAGACAACGTTCTTCCTCTAAAGCGCCACGAACGCAGCTGATCTACAACACACACCCCCGAAATCACCGCAGCATCTCCGTTCAACTTTGACCTCTTTGTTGTTTTCCTTAGGCACCGTTCGAGTGTGGCACTCCAACACCTACCGGCTGGAGAACACGCTCAACTACGGCATGGAGAGGGTGTGGTGTATAAGCAGCCAGCCTGGCTCCAACAGTGTGGCTCTGGGCTACGACGAAGGCAGCATCATCATCAAGGTATTCTCTCCCAGAAGGCTGTGGATGTTTCAAAGTCTCACATTTTCATCTTAAGGGGAGACGCCGCAGGTAAAAGGGGTACAAATGAAACCTCCCCAGTTGGTTACTGGTCCTGTTACTATCACATTCATTGTTTTTTTCTGTTTAAATATGCAAATGAGGCATTATATAATGTAACATTTAGGAGAAATTACTGACGCAAATAGACAAAACACATAAATGTGTATTTTGGATATTTTCTTTCCATGAGTCGGAAAAAAGACATGAAATTAAAGCAAATTAGCCTAAAATCACAAACTGTTTTCCCTAATTGCTCTCCTACATGTCTGAAATGACAAATGATGAATTCTAACGGATATGTAGGTCAAGTGTCATGGTCTTGGTTACCAGAGCAGTCATCATTTAGTTTGCACAGTGTTTCCTAATGTCCTCCTTTCAGCCTCTGAACGAGGTCCAATCACTGCTCGTGGAAGCCTCTCTTCCGTCAATGGGGCCTTGAGGACGGCATCGAGAAAGCACAACTTAAGAAATAATGTCAATAATCTCTTCGAAAACAAAAGAATGGAACGCTGACGTTCACTTTGAAACCACAAACAACACCTCTGGTTATTAACACCCCCAGAGACACAACCTCTCCACCCTCAGGGCGCTCATATCATACACCTTCAGTGGGAGTAGATTATTCAGCAGATTGCATTGCGTGAGCGGAAGGAATATTTCTTGACCTGTAATATTGAAATGTCGCCGCCTCTCCGTCTCAGATGGGTCGGGAGGAGCCGGCCATGTCCATGGACGCCAGCGGGAAGGTCATGTGGGCTCGCCACTCCGAGGTGCAGCAGGCCAACCTGAAGGCCATGGGAGACGCCGAGATCAGGGACGGAGAGAGGCTGCAGCTGGGCGTCAAAGACATGGGCAGCTGTGAGATCTTCCCCCAGACCATCCAACACAGCCCCAACGGGAGGTGAGACGCCGGGCCGCGGGGGATCCTTTCCCGTTCCCCTCACCGAAATGTGCTCCATCACATCTCGTCTTTTGAAATTAAGTTTGAACGCGTGTCCCCCGATAGAGCATCCTCTTCACGTGGGACTTTATTCATCAAGTGTGAAGGCTTTTATTTGACAGATCAGATCAGAGCAGATTATGGACTTTTGTTTACCTGCCTACCTGATTCTTTTGGGGAGAGAAGAAGTTGAGGTTTCAAAATGTAAAGTTATTTCTGGATGTGAATGTGTGTTTGTGTTTTTCTGTAGATTCGTCGTGGTGTGTGGAGACGGAGAGTACATCATCTACACCGCCATGGCGCTGAGGAACAAGAGCTTCGGCTCGGCTCAAGAGTTCGTCTGGGCCCACGACTCCTCTCAGTAAGTCCCGACAGGAACAGCTCCACGTTGAGGGAAATACACGTCGGAGTCAGATGACGAGATTGACATTATTAGCTCAGCGTGAAGATTTTCTTTTCAGTTTTGGACAGAGTTCGCGTCAGCCGTTTCCCCTTGCTTCAAGTCTTTACAGTATGCTAAGCTAGGCTAACCGTCTCTTTGCTTCAGCTTCATATTTCGTGAACGGACATGAGTTCAGCATCTATTTAGTATATTTATGAACGTACATTTCCAGAGATGTCAAAACTATTCCTTCAGCTAGTACGAGCTGTAAATGATGTGTAATAAGAGTAATTAACTCCACCCCCTGATGTGGTGAGGCTCATTATATAAAGTGTATATATATATATATAGGTGTATATTTATATATACGTGTACATTGTTTTCATAGGTATGCCATCAGGGAGGGCAGCAGTAGGATCAAAATATTCAAGAACTTCAAAGAGAAGAATGCTTTTAAACCTGACTTCGGGGCTGAAGGTGAGCTTTATTTCCTATTCATTCATTTTGTGTGGATACAATGTGTGTGTGTGTGTGTGTGTGTGGCTATGTCTAATACCTGGTGTCCTGCTGTCCCACAGGTATCTTTGGTGGCTTCTTACTGGGCGTGAGGTCAAACAGCAGCCTGGCCTTCTACGACTGGGAGAGTTCTGAACTGATCCGCCGTATCGAGATCCAGCCTAAACACGTGCGTCACGCCGCTCTGGCTCTCGCTGTGCATCTCCAGCGGTCCGTCCGTCCGTTGCCCTTATTATAACAACACGTGGTCCTCCTTGTCTTTAGATCTTCTGGTCCGACTCTGGGGAGCTGGTGTGTATCGGCACAGACGAGTCCTTCTTCGTGCTGCGCTACCTACCGGAGAGAGTGGCAGCGGCCCGGGAGTCCAAGGAGGAGATAACGGAGGATGGGATAGAGGGCGCCTTCGAGGTCAGAGAAAAGCGTAGTTTCCTAAAGCGTAATCTCCAGAAACACATCATGGAAGTTACACTAACACAAGAAAAACGTTTGAAATGTCGTCCGGAAGACGCAGATAATCTGCTGAGGAATGCATGTTTTGATTAATAAAGTTCTAGCAATTATTTCCAATGATTATTTGATTCTCTCTTGTTTTATTCCTGCCCACCAGGTGCTGGGGGAGGTCCCCGGGGTGGTGAAGACGGGGCTTTGGGTGGGCGACTGCTTCATCTACACCAGCTCTCTGAACAGACTGAACTACTATGTGGGAGGAGAGCTTATCACCATCGCTCACCTGGACAGGTACAATGCATGCACATATACAATTACACAGATGTGTACCCCATCATCGGCGTCGCAGCCATTGACCCACGGCATGCTGGGAAAATCTGCTGTGCCGTGCTGCCATCCATTTCTATCCAGTAAATTAGGAATACCATGAATGAATTCTTGAAGGAGTGCCTTGAATGGGGTCTTCCTCCTGTGCAGGACCATGTATCTGCTGGGCTACATCCCCAAGGACGACCGCCTCTACCTCGGAGACAAGGAGCTGAACGTCATCAGCTACGCGCTGCTGCTGTCGGTGCTCGAGTACCAGACGGCTGTCATGAGGAGGGACTTCGGCACGGCCGACAAGGTCCTACCCACGATCCCCAAGGAGCAGAGGACCAGGGTGGCCAACTTTTTGGAGAAGCAGGTACGTTCGTCCACCAGCGTTCGTGCAGCTCGGTGATTTGGACATGGAATGCATCATTTTCAGAACATCAGGCAGCCAGATGGAGTAAAACCTTCCGGGCAGAATTCTTGTGTGCTACTTTTTCACATTCACATTCCTAATCTTCCACTGTTGGCAGCTGTTCTGACAGAGCAGAATGCATGGAACAGAACATTCATAACCGTCTATTGTGGTTTTTTTTGTGTGCCGTGTAGGGCTTCAGACAGCAGGCGCTGGCCGTGTCCACCGACCCGGAGCACAAGTTCGAGCTGGCCCTGCATCTGGGGGAGCTCAAGATGGCGCACCAACTGGCCCTGGAGGCAGAGGTCAGAGCACACGCCAAAACAACAGCCTGTCGCACATCTGTAACACACACTAGCTCCATGCACACCAATCGTGATGGTGTACAAAAATATCCATCACCATTTTCATACTAACAAGAAACGATGTGTGACGTCGTCAATCGGACTGCGACTTTGGAAACCTGTTGTCATTTCATTTCAGGAAGATAAAAAACATTTTAATCGTTTAATACACTTTTTTTTTTGATTTGTTGGTGGTTTTACCACAGTCCACAATTTGTTTTCAGCCGAGAGCAGCTCTTCCATTTCATTTTTGCATTGCATTGTGGGAGAATAGAGTGCATCAGCAGGTCTAGCAGTATGTAGTATGCATATTGTCGGCTTTATTTAGTTGTTTTTATTACGTGGACGTACTCGAGCTTGAATTTAAATAGTTAACTCAGAAACCAAAGTAATGAACGCGTTGAAAGGCGTTTACCTGAATACTGAACACAATCAGATTTGTTGTTTAAAATGATTTTCTTTGAGTAGTAGCTGTGTAATATGCAGGTTAATGTATGAAGAATCATTTCTGCTCAAGCAGTCTTACAGGGTGAGTGGCCACCCAGACATAGTGACTGCTTCACAGTGTGCTGTTGTCGGGGTTCATGCTTCTCCTGTGATAATCCTCTCTCCCTCCTGTCTCTTTGGCACCGTGGCATGCTGGGGGATCCAGTCAGAGCACAAGTGGAAGCAGCTGGCAGAGCTCGCGACCACAAAGTGCCAGTTCAGCTTGGCTCAGGAGTGCCTGCACCAGGCTCAGGATTATGGGGGATTACTGCTGTTGGCCACCGCCTCGGGCAACGCCAGCATGGTGGGCAAATTGGCCGAGGGGGCGGAGAGGGACGGGAAGACCAACGTGGCCTTTCTCACCTACTTCCTGCAGGGAAGGTGAGTGGAGGGAGAGGAGGGAGGGGAGCTTCAATCAACTGACTCAAGTTAGTTTATTTTATTATTAATTTCTGCATTTGCCCAGGTTGGACAAATGTTTGGACCTCCTCATCGAAACAGGTCGGTTGCCAGAGGCTGCATTTCTGGCGAGGACATATCTGCCCAGCCATGTGTCGAGGTACAGCTGTTTCCATTGAGTGTTGTACTCCAGTGTCCTGGCTGTGTCTGTGGGCATCAATCTTATATTCACATGTGACCTGCAGAAACTTTGCATACACTCGACCATTCTGCCTGTAATTTGAAATAAATACAATTTCTTGCTTCCCAGAAAATCTAAATCTGTAGATGCAAATACTCAAAGTTGTTGATCATGGTAATCTCTATATCTGCGTGTATATTTACGCATTGCGTCGTTGGTGAGCTGTATACGCCTCCCTTCTTCCAGGGTGGTGAAGCTGTGGAAGGAGAGTCTGTCCAGGGTCAACCAGAAGGCGGCAGACGCTCTGGCTGACCCCTCCCAGTACAGCAACCTGTTCCCGGGCCTCCAGCAAGCCCTGCTGGCCGAGGGGTACCTGAAGGAGACTCATGTCGGGGTCAGGCCTGCTGCAGAATACCCACTCGTCATGGTCAGTGGGAGCCAGAGGAGCTATGCTTTAGTGGCTCTATTCTAGACCAGCCACTTGGTTCATTGCTGCACAAGCTGTAAAATGTTCCAGTTTTTTTGTTCTCTTGTTATTCCATCATCTGATTTTCCTCTTCATACTTTGAGCATGGTGTTTGAGATGACTTTTCGCACGTCTCTCTCTGTTCTTCAGCCGAACGAGGACCGTAATGTTCTGGAGGAATCTGCAGGTTTTGAGTCCAAAGGAGAGCCAGAGGTGAGGACCTGTACCTGTCACACCAAGATGGCGCTCCTTTAGCTGAACCCGTGACCAAAATATCTAAATGTATAATATCTGAACCCAATACGGATAGTGGTCTCTGAAAAGCATGTATTGGTATTTGTACTTTTTTAAAGGTGAAGCGATCCTTTTAAAAGAGAGTTTCTATGTCTGCTTGTTCTACAGGGAGAGGTGGAGAGCATGACTCAAACCGTCATGGCGGCAGCGGTGACGGAGGCTGCACCTGCAGAAACGGCAGTGGTGGAGAAACCCATCCTTCTAAAACAGGAGATCGTTCATCCCGTTCCAGCAACAGCAGAAGAAGAAGCCATCCCGGCAGCAGCAGCCGCCCCTCTGCCTGTCACAGTAGCGGAAGAGCATGTTGAACCAGAGCAAGCGTCTTCAGAGGACGACGCCGTCGCTAAGTCAGAGGAGGCTTTAATCTCTGTAGAAGACGACGCTTTGGAGTCCACCACGGCGATTCCCCCCGCAGAGCCCGAGATGGTACGATCCAGTCCCGTGGAAGATGTCCGATCGTCAGTTGAGACAGATGTTCAGGAGATTTCTCCAGCGACTGATCCTGCTGCCTGTGAGTCCGTAACACATCTAATCGAGACGTCAGAAACCATCACGGCAACGGGGGAAACACCAGGTGCAACCATAGCAACTGAGAGTGTCCCAGTCAGCGCTGGTCTGATAGTTCATACGGATGTAACAGAATCTATAGCACCTGAAGGAATGCCTGTTTATGAAGAACAGGAAACAGGTGCCATCTCCTCAGAAGCACCAGCGGAGGAGACTGGTGTCACTGACACAGCGGCGCTACCTGTAGCAGTGGAGGAGCTCATCTCCTTCGAAAGCACGGACAGTCCGCCGCTGGACGAGCCTGTTCAAAGCCAAACGCTTCCAGATCTGGACCCACCCCGAGACACGATGCCAGCGCTGAAGCCGGTCCCGGCGCAGGAACCGAAACAAGCGGCGCAAACCACAGCACTCCCAGTAGAGCCGGAGGAGAACCTGGAACCTGCAGTGGTTCTAAAGCCAGAGGTTTTATCCCCTGAAGAGGAGGCGGGTCCTAAGGAACCTGCAGAGGACCTGGACGCAGAGGTGGATCAGGTGAATGTCGGTTTTTAATCATATGGCAAAAATATTGGCACGACTATGGAATAAATTATATAATTGTATGGAGCCATGAACTTCTTGTTTCCCTCAACGCAACGCATTTTGTTCCCTGTAGATCCTGGATGATCTGGATCTGGACAATTTTGACCTGGAAGACATCGACACCTCAGATGTTAACCTGGATGATGATTACTTGAGTGAATAGGAAGAAGAACCTTTTTTCACAAGCCACACAGTTCTGTTTCTGTTCAGTGACCAAAGAACTCAAAGGGTTTCCTAAGACGGTAAGCGGTCAGACGAAAATGCCTTTCGGTTTAATTGACAAGCATTTGTTTTTTTGTAGGAATAAATTGTTCCAAAATTACACTTTTATGAATGCAGAAATGAAGCCACAGCCTTAATTAACCATTGGGAAGTGTCCAGGCTGTTTACACTTAAATGGGAATAAGACAAAACAAGGTGTGTGTTGGGAAATATGGGATACATTGCAGCCAGTCAACATATCCAGCTCAGCCGGTTGTTGGGGACCTTTTATTTTTTACACCACAGATATATGCTTCACCAGACTGTTAATGTTCACCAGTAATTAACTCTCAGTACCTCATACCGGGACACCGCTGTTGATCAGGGTGTTATTGAAGCCTTTGAGGAGTTTGAATACATTTATTTTGACATTCCTGCTGATACGAGGCTGCCTTTTTATAAATAGTATGCAATCAAAAAAAACAAATGTTGCACAAGCCTGTGATTTGGACAAATTCCCCCTATTCGGTTACACGTAATGTCTTAAATACCTCTTTGTTGTAATATTTTGGTACGTTAACTTCTCAAAGCTCGTATGAGCACAGACCGCTGCTTTGTTTGTCGGATGAACTTCAGTGAAAACAGTGTTTCTGTTATAAGTGCCTTACATGTGTGTGTGTGTCTTAACGGATGGGTGGAAAAAAATTAAACGCTTCAATCAAGTCTTCTGTGTTATCCAGGAAGTTATTTTACTCCAACACGTTACAAGTACAAAGATCTTTATTTTGGTATTTACATCATTTGACTTCACAGGTTTGACTCGGAGCTCCAAATGAAACACACGTAGAGACGATACGAGGTTTGTTTTCCCTCTTCGGATAAATGACTAACGTTTTGGAAGTGAATAGCTTTGCTTTCAGTCAAGGAGCACATGTATTAGTGGCAATATAATATCCAGTCCATTCCTCATTGTGGATATTCCTATTTAGCAGAGGGTCGGTCATTCAGCAGAGCTCTTAGCAGCCAGCTGCTCGTACGCCTGCAGGGCCAGCTCGATGTAGCCCGACCGCTGGGACTCCTTCTGGGCATAGATCTGCAGAGGACACGGGGAGACAGGTCACCACAGAAACTTTGGAGGTTAGGCTTTGCAAAAATGAATTATTTTAGTGGCAGACTAATAAAAACACAGCTATGTGCTCCACGATCATGCACGACTAACTGAGAGGCCTTGCGTGTTAACAGAAAGACACAAGCGTGTCTCCTGCCGCTAACAGTTGTTAAATGGCTGTCATTCTTAATGCCTCCCCTCCTCGCTGCTTCTAGGCCCAGGGGCTGTGAGCACTAATAAGACCTGATGTGTCCTGGGCTTGGCCCCGCAGTTCCCACGCTGGAGACAAACCCAAAACCCTCTCACGCAGGAAACTTTAGAAGAGGCCCTCACTTGACCTCTCAAAAGAGCTACCCTGACTCCCAACGCCCGGGGGACACGATTTATACGACCCGGACAATTTCTATAGATAATATACACACAGCAAAGTGAATAGAAGTGTAAAAACAGCGCTACGTCAGCAGATATTTCCAGCTAAAGTCGAGTTGTTCTCACCTTCAGCAGGTCGGCGCCGGCGGCCTGCTGGCTGGCGGCTTCCTGGGCCGACTCGCTGTGGGGGTGGACCGCGTGGAACAGAGACACAAGGCTCACCGCATCCTGGAGGCTAGACACACACACACACACACATTAAGGGCTTAGGTATCAGCTTTACACTGGCTGGGTTGACCAATAAAAAGGAAGATATTCAAGCCTCAACATTGGTTGCAAAAACGGCTTATCATGCCTTATTAAGCATGCACGCATTCATCCCTTACACACACAAACTCACAGCTCTCTCTTCAGCATGTCCACTATGAGCCCGTCCGCCCTGCGAGCGCTGAGCAGGTACCAGGCCAGGCCTCCAAAGTGCCTGGTGGAGCGCAGCAGCTCATATTTGCCGTGCTTGTCCAGGTCCTCATAGGTGGCCGCATGTACCTAGACACATCGAATGGGCCGTGATCCTAAATCCACTGGACGTTGTAGATACTCAGCACAATGCTCCTTACATCAAATTCATGAACTCCCGTTTTACACTCCGTATGAAGTGACCCAAAGAAAATACAGGACAGACTGGGGAGATTTCACGGTGTAACGAGCTACATGCAGTCTACAGATTCCAGCGCAGGTCAAAATAACAGTGGGAAAAATCAATGTCATCTTACCCTGATGTAGTCTGAGGAGTCTGGTTCAAATTGGACCAGACACAGGTCCAACACGTCCTCGTGGCGGTCCTGGGAAAACACCATCTTAACAGAGAGGGAGAATGTGAGGATTAAAGCCTCCAGACACTCACTGGACACCCACACAGGTGTTCCCACTCATTGTGCCTGATTAGCTGCTCTTCTCAGGACCATATCGGTGTTCACGGAACTCAAATCAACTGTGCGGGACATATGGGCTGCAACAGCAGGAGAGAGGGGGAAACTAAAAAGTTAGTAATTTCTTGTTAGTTTAATCTTCGTCTTTATGTCACCAAAAGAAAGACTCATCTCAGATCTGCTAAGTTTAACTGGATAGAAATAAATAGCCTAAGTGTCATGACACTTCCCACCTTGATGTTCTCCTCCTTGAAGATGAGCGGCGCTGAGAGTTTGCGTCCGTCCTTGGGGAAGTAGACCTGAACGAGCCGGTCTCTCTCCTCCCATATCGCCTTCCTAAGGGTCCCGTTGGGTTCCCGTACGACAATGAACCTCTCCTGTGGGGGGGGGGGGGGGGGGATAAAGTCTGTAAGTATACATTTGAGAAATGTTCTGGTCCAGAGTCCCTTAACGGAGTACGTATTTCAACACAGTGTGAATACCCTGTGTGGGATGTCGTAGGTGATGTCTGTGAAGACGTATTTGGCCGTGTCCATGTCATCCAGGATCTTGTCCTCCGACAGCACATCGTTGATGGGCTTCCTCTCCGGCAGGACGGGGGGCATCTGCAGCAACTTCTTTGCCTGCTCTGTGGCTAACTCGACCGCCTGCAAACACACACAGAAGGGGTTAGATGAAACGTGTTGCCGTGACTTGCGAGTGCCTGATTGAGATGGGCTTTCATGGTTTATTTAAAAAAGGAGCACCTCCTCCAGTTGCTCGTCAGTCATGAGTTTATATGTGGGCGGTTTCAGCTCCTCTTTAATGGGTCGGAACACTTTCTGCAGGTCCAGGCCGGTGATCCTGGTGAGGACGTCCTGCACAGCTAGATCTGTGAACTGGGGTTTTGCATTGTCTGAGAGGGCTGGAGGAAAAAGATGCACACGTCAATCGCGTGCACAAACTACAGCACGATGCATGTCAAACATTTCTAGACAATTTCATATCGGTTTACATTGCTGGCTGTTAAAGCCACAACACACAAGTGGAATGCATCGACGAGGAGTTAGCTTTACAAGAGATCTAACAAATGTTCATTGTAGCTTGTATTAAAAGAAGACAGACCAGACTCTTAACAAATATTGCCATTTTTGACTGAAAAGTGAGGGGTCTACATATCGACAAACTATATCTAGTTACAACTCATTATTAAGACCTTTGAAAACTAATACAGCTCCCCTCTGCAGTACGAGATGCGATGTGTACACTAAGCAACGTCTCTTGTGATTAAAACTCAACTTTCATCATCATTTTGATCATTTCTTCCTCAGTTGAAATTAACATGCTAGCCCTGTAGGAAGCTAGCACTTGATCCACAAATATTGTATTTTATTACAAAGCTGCTAGCATTTCATTTACGAACGTAATGCCGAATAATTTACGGACAGACTAACCATTTGTTCAACACATTAAACATTGTTCTACACGGTCTATATCTTGTCAAATAGGTACGGTAAGGTAAAATTGGCAGATTTCTTAAGCGAGTTTGACACCCGCACTGACAGCACCGAGGCTAACGAAACACGCTACAAGGTCAGTGTTGTAGTGAAGAAAATAACGCAACTACAATAATATTCATCGCGTTAAAACATACCTTTATCTTGTGTCGCGCTACAAAGCGTCCTGACGCCGCATCGCGCCAACATTTGCCTGCTCTTTTGCACATTTTTCACCCGAGAGTAGGTCCGTAATAAGCACCGTGCCGTACCGAGCGCCGCCATGTTTGTTGTGACTTCATCCACGCGACATGACCTCACAGTTCAACCGCCGAGCGCTGCTGGGACATGTAGTCTGTTTTCCTACGTAGACGTTTTGGGCCATTTCATCAACAGTAACAGACTAAACAAGCAGCTCAAGAAGCAGAAGACTTCCGGTTTTTAGTGCTGAAGAGCATTTTTTTTAATCTTCGTCTCTTTTTATAAAGAAAGAACCTTTAAAAACATAAGAAAAGCAAATGTTTTTTATGTAGGAGATTGTGAAAAGAGGTAAGACAAGGATGCAAAACACCAAGAAGAAATAGACAGTAACTGTAAATCAACAATGGAAATATATTACAGTAAAAGGCCATTTTGATATTAATACTTTTAAAAAGCACTGATGAATTAATTTGTTTAAATATGCGTCTGTTTTCGGTGATTTTCCTGTAGTTCCTTGGTATTTGTAACTCACTTACAATTAAATAACAGTAACACAAAAATCTTTTGGACTTCTATTTTGATCACTGGATGGCGCTATGTTACCAAATATCCTGAAAACCTGCAACGCCTCCACAAGAAGATCCCCAGTAAAGCGTTTTTAATCTTGCTCTCAGTTAGAGATCATTCTCATTTCTACATATTGTATGTTTATGTTAGAGTCTCACGGTTTTCTTTTGTCTACCTCCTTCATGACTCGACTCTGTGCAGCCCACACGCATTCCTAACTTGTCATTGTGTTCTTGAGTTGGCTGATAGGGTCGAAAATCCGTCTGGACGATAAAGAGCCATGCTCAGAAGGTAAACACTCCACTGGTAAAGAGAAACACTCACAGAAATGTGCACGCTCTGTTGGAAACGTTCCATTCGCCCACTCATTTATCTAAAATAAATCTGATTTATTAGTGTGTCTATATGATTTACGGTGTGTTGTAATTGCACTGCTACAATCAAATTCATTCTAAATGTTATCGTTTGTTTTGTATCCTTTCAACTTATAATATATGTCAAATGCAGACGACCTCTGCAATTTAACAGGAGAGTCAATAAATGCATATTGTATTCGGATAATATGCATTCATTTCTTTTTTTATCGATTATTCAATTAAAAAAAAGGTTGTTTCGAATATTGAAGACATAATAATACGGGAGTAATGATACAAACACACAGTTTTATATCTGCACAAAAGATACATTTGTGCATCTCTGAGGTGTTTGTTTGTGCAGGTTCAGCTTAAAAACAGACACACATTTTGACAACTTAAATAAAAAATGTCACCATCCAAAAAGTCCCTGAACAGCAGAGCTATTGCAGACGTTGAGCAGCTTTGGGGTCATTTGTGCTCTCAAAGCTTCAGTGAGTAACGAGTCAATCAGTGACTAAAAAACAAGTGATGCCCATCAGCAAAAGCTGCTGTCGAGATATGAGGAGAAGCTGAGGACGAGTGCCCCTCACAGGAAGTGATTGGCTCAGATTGTGTTGCTGTTATTACAACAAGCCAGCCGGGTTCACGTCTCCCTCTGAACTAAGGACTGTACATTCAAACTGTGGTCAATTTATTCATTTTTCTGGCTTAAGCATTCAAAAATATCTTATCCCCTTAATTTAATGATCAGAATTGGTGGAATTGAACTAATAATTCTTGTTTAGATTTACCAAACACAAAAACATAAACTGTGCTGGAATCAAACCACTGCTCCTGTTACTATGAGAGGAACTTATGGGGAAATTGTTTTGTGAACTACTATTATTGCCCTCTTATGAAAACACTCACATGAGTATAAAATAGGACTAAAACACCCTCTTCTGGTGGAGTTCCATATTTGTTAGTATGATTATGATCAACAGATCATAGTGGAAGGCACTGAAACGACCCGAGCAACCAAAAACCTTGAGTGGAGGTAAAAGTGATTTTAGTGTGGCCTTGCATGTTCTGGTATGTAATTAGCAGTTAGAGGATAATCCTGGCAATATTTTATATTTTATTACAGAATATTATCAATTATTAACAATATAATATGCAATACATAAGTTCTATGAAAAGACTAAAACCAACAGTCTGTCTTCATACACTGTCTGTAGCTCTGTGCTCTAAACACACTTTTTCCCCTTTGAGGGAAAGTAAATAAAGTGGGTTTAAAATATGTACTTGATCATTTCCTGAAACAGCTGGACAATGTAGTTTTTATAGCAAACATCACCCAAACAAGAACAGAGCATTTGTTTGGTACAATTTTCAGTCGTGTATGTGGTCTGCTTGTGGTAGCAGGACGGTGTGTGTGAGAAGGAATACAGTGTGTGTGTGTGTGTGTGTGTGTGTGTGTGTGTTCACAATGATGCAACAGTGTGGATCACTGATGTCTTTTTAATAGTTCCTGCACAACAATGCGCTGCACACCTATAGACAGTGCGGTTGCGTGAGGGGCCGTGGGGTGAGGGGGCCCACAGACGGAGCTGCAGCTCAGAACTACGGCTGTGTTCAAAGAAAACGCTCTAAATATAATTTGGTGCCATTTGCTACGGAACCCGTCCAAAAAGGCAAACTCATCCCTGTCAGGATTTTCATTATTTTGGTAGAATAGCAAACTGTATCAAAATTATATGTGTGTTCTACATAACTAATAAAAAAAAGGATTTAATTTTATTCAATTGAATTAATATATAATATATCGCTGTTACAGAGGAATAACATTATATCAGGTTTTTGGATACATAGACAATACAGACAATCCATGTATATTCACTTGTTCTTTTAGACACCAAGACAAGCACGTGAAGGAAGATTCCCAAGCAGTTCACTCGTCTTTTCCACATCTCAGATCATCATGGAGGAATGATCACATGATGCCATCGCTCTGTGGTTCTGTCTGGCTCCCCCCCCCCCCCCCCCCCCCCACCAGCACATATGCACAAAGCACAGTAGTAGTCACAGGGCCCCCAACACGCCACCACTACCCACTAACCCCAAAAAGCAGCCGCCACCACACCACCCTAGAGATCATTAATAAAACCTCATGTGCCACACAAACCCTTCCTCTAGGATCTTGTTTCCCCTCTCCCCCCAGCCTCTTCCTCGCTTCTCCCTCCCTCCTCCGGGCCCCGACTCCCCCACTAATCTGCAGTAGGATTTAAATATTAGGCGGACAGATGGAGGTGTGGCTCGCTCGGTAATGAGGTGAGCAGTGGCAGCGAGTCCGGAGGCCCAGACACCGGCGAAACGACGTGTGGATTGAGCTGTAAGAGGCCCCGACACAACCAGATGTACACAGCTGTCACACTGCTGACAGAAAGTAATCCAGAGACCCCCGCCAGAAATAGAGAGAGAAGAAGAATCTCTCCAGTGGAGGTTTAAATGACCACGAGTTGTTTTGTTTCTCATCCATCTGTCTGTCTGTCTATTTATCCATCTGTCTGTCTGTCTATCCGTCTATCCGTCTATCTATACATTTTCTTGCAGCAGGGGGAGCTTGAGCCTTCGGGAGCTCTAAGTGATCTTAAAGTGCTACTTTTATGAAATGTGAAATGCTCGCTGTTGAATTGGAATTTCCGTTCACCTCCTGAACTGAGATTGAGTTGACCCTGAGACAGAAGGCGTGCAGTGGATCCACACACACACACACACACACACACACACACACACACACACACACACACACACACACACACACACTGCATAAAAAAAGAAGAAAAAAAGTTACTTACACTTCTATTTATTTAATGTCATATTCAGACAGGAAAATTCGATTTTTTTCTAGATTCTGCAATGGAAATTGCCAAAAAAACAATGCCAGTTCCCATACAGTTTCATGTGTTTTCAACACGTCTGGGTAAGTAAGACAAATACAGTTTGAATAAAAACTTTCATGATTTAACTCCTTTGCATTGGAACATTTGCATTATTAAAAATAAACATAAGTCTAAAGAATATTTGGGACTCAATATCAACGGGAAAGTATAAGTGCACTTAATCAGCTACCAATAAAGTAAGAATAAAGATACTTACTTATACATATACTTTGCTTAACTTTAACTGTCTGCATGCTTTATGCTGCTACCATGTTTCAGAAGGAAATATGGTCATTTTTAAATATATAAACCTTTGAAAAAGATTATTATTTTGCAGCCAATACTGCCGTACATCTCCATTATGTATTTTTAATATTTTTAATAAAATAAAATAAATGTAAATAACAGGGATTTTTACTTGTAATTGGGTGTTTTAAAAGTATTGCTACTTTTACAGAATAAGACTAGAGTTCTTCCACCACTGCTCCATACGACAGTTGAGTGTAAGAGTGTGTGTCAGCGTGACTGGGAGCAGCAGGAAGCTGAGAGGTGAAACCTGAGTGTAGAAGAGGGACTGGGGGGGGGGGGGGGGGATCATGGAAAGGGGATGCACGGGATGTAAAGGGAGGCGGGCGGGTGAGCTCCAGTGGTGCTGGTGGTGGTAGTGGGGCACATGTTTATTAAGCTTTCTGCACGGTGGACGGAGAACGGGTTCAGAGCAGGGTGAAACGGAAAGGTGTGTGTGTGTGTGTGTGTGTGTGTGTGTGTGTGTGTGTGTGTGTGTGTGTGTGTGTGTGTGTGTGCGTGTGGAGAGAGAGCGAGAGAGCAAATGTGAAGAGGATGTCTATCCTCAAACAACTGGAGCGTCAAACATGTAGGACTCCGACAGACATGATGGAACGAATAACTCTTAAACATTTTAAACTGAGTCATTGTTTCCATTTCTCATATATTTATGAAGTGATGGGAAAATATGTGCATCTTTGTTTTAGGGGTTTACGAATAGGGTTCATTTCAAAGCTGATAATTATCATATTCTTGCTGTATTTTGTTATTATTCCTGGTTTCTATACCCTGGAGTCCCACACTCACTGCTGTGTTTAAAATAGTTACAATCAGAAATGTAGAAAAGTAGAAACTATTCTTTTGCCACAAATTTGGTTTTCATATTTGATGAAGAAATACAGAAATGACCATGAAGCTTTGTTATTACAGCCAATAAGGAAATATTGTATGGCTCATATATCATGTCTTATGTATAAATGGGCTTTGTATGATCATATATATCTATTTGGTATACCCAAAAGTCATTCACAGACACAGAAATCCACGTGATCCTACATGGTGACATTATTCATGTTTGGGGTGAAGTCGGCCTCAGAGAGGACAAACAACTTCTGAGCAAACTGTTATAAAACTCCAATAAAACAAATCAAATAGACCGTGAACAAGTTTGTTCATCTTGTAAAAACAGCTGGAGTCTCTGAGAAACCAAAACAATAATGTGTCATGTGATCAGTTAAAAATGATATCAATGAGAAATGAATAAGAATTGAAGTCAAACTAATGAAATGATGTTATGTATGTTTTTGAGCTGTTAGAGAGAGTCCTGAATCTCCAGGACCCCAAACACAACGTCAGAGGTAATTGCATTATTCATTATTATTTTATTTTTTGACAAAGTTATGGTTTCAATCCCTGGCTTATGTTTTATCTTTAGTCTTTGAAAATGATTGCTACTGTTTTCTGCCAGGTATGTCTTGTAAAAGAGATATTGTATCTCAATGGGACAAATACAATTTACATCAAATTATTTTTGTCTCATAAACTGACTCCGTAGACTAGAAAATACTGACAATTGACTACAATGGTGTCTGATGCAGCTCGTCGAAGAATTTGAAGATTGTTGAACTGTGTGTGTGTGTGTGTGTGTGTGTGTGTGTGTGTGTGTGTGTGTGTGTGTGTGTGTGTGTGTGTGCGTGCGTGACATGTTGTGGCTTGGGAGTGGGCACTCAAGGCCAGTCTTACTCTCCTCCTCCTCCTCCTCCTCCTGATCTTTGAAGAGGAGGGAGGATGGGAGAGAGGGCACATAGAAGGCCAGAGGAGACGCAGTGATAGGAGAAGCGAGGGGGAGAAAGGGGGGAGGAGAGGAGGGGAGGGGAGAAAGGGGCAGAGGGCGCAGTGACATTACCAACAGCCTCCACGACCTTCCTTTCATAATTTAATAATGAAAGGAGAAAGTGTGTGTGGTGTGTCTGAAAGAGGGAGGACATTATTAACGTATTTATACATTTATTAACGAAATCAACCGCTTTTCTTGTAAAGCAAGTTAAAAAACATGTCACCCTAAGTGACACACACTCCATTGGACTCTTATATTCTGTCGTTTCAGGACTAAAGAATCTCATCATCGTGGATTATTCAGCTTTCAAAGTTTACATAAAGAAAAGACAAAAGTCTGCCAATGACCAAATATGTTTTACTCCTGAACGTCTTTCAACAAGATGTAAAAAAAAAAAACATTTTCTGAAATGAAGTAAATACTAGTGAGTTACATTAATAAGTAAAAATGGAACTTTATTTTTCATAGCTTTCGCCCCATGTATCTAAATGCGACAGTAGAGACACAGACAGGAAGTAAGGGAAGAGAAACAAGCAGTAAAGGTCCGGTGCTGGGACGTTGTGGTGATGTGGTCTGTGTCTGACTGTAACCACTCTGCCAGTAGGACACGTGGGATCATTCTGACCAATGTTTCTCTTGTTTTAAAAAAAGATTTGATGATGGAGTATGAGCGTTTGACTAAAAGAATGAGAGAAGCCAGAGAGAGATGGCTGTGTGTGTGTGTGTGTGTGTGTGTGTGTCAGAGGGGGGCTGTGAGGAGGTTTCAAAGTCAGGGAATGCAGAAGGTATGAACGCTGATGGCAGCGTGGTTCACCTGCACCTTATGACCTTCACTGGCCCCCATCCATCTGTTTATATTCACTGATTCCATGCCTCCCAGAAAAGACCTCGGCACACATTCACACACCTACACACACACTCACACACACTTACACACACGCAGACATACGCACACACACATACAGATTTGATGAAGCAAGTGAAATTTAGACTATTTTCTTTTATACCATATACTTTTATTCATTGTTAAATACTGAATTAAAAAGTACGTATGTCTTATTTTTGTAGTTTTTTGTATAGTTGTGTTATTTAAAAAAACAATACTTTGGCCACGTTGCCTTTATTTGATAGGTGACTTTGAACACCAGCTGTCAAACCACTGGCATTTTGAACCACTAGATCACAATGCACACATTCATTTAGTTTATTACATAATTATCAACGATAAACGAAACAGATTTATTGATACACAGAAATAACACCAAGTAGTTTATCACTCTGTCATAAGCTACTTTTCTTCATCAGATATACCAGAAACAATCGTGTTCATTTTTGTATTCAATCAAGTCAATATCTGGCAGGGATGAAAGTGGCGAATTACATTTATTCTTGTATTTTTTTAATTAATTTTTTTAATACTTTTACCTGAATACTATTTTTCAAGTCGCATCCGTTTCAAAGTCAAAACAAAAGTCACATGAAAAGGTCCGATGAACTGAGAGAATGGAACAGAAGGAAGGAGATGAATCTGTAGCTGCAGCAGAGAAGAAGAAGCTGCAGGTGTGTCTGCAGTCGCAGGAGGGGGCGGGGCTACGTCTCCAGAGAGGTGACAATCCGGAAGTGATACCTTGCAAATGTTTGAGTTCACGAGCGGCCGAGTTCGAAGGGGTCGGGTGCACCTGGGGTGTGGCAACCAGTGGTGTATAGTAACGAAGTAGAAATACTTCGTTACTGTACTTAAGTAGTTTTTTTGGGTATCTGTACTTTACTTTACTATTTATATTTATGTTTACTTTTACTTTTACTTCACTACATTTTGCAAAGAAAACTGATACTTTTACTCCGATACATTTCCCCTGAAACCTTCGTTACTCGCTACAAAATCAAATCTATCTTTAGAAACAAAATGAATCATGAGAGCAGCGTCGGGGACTGTGGTGGAACACAGACTGCAAGCCAGCAGGTTTGTTGAATCAGTGGTCCTAGCAGCAAGTTAAATCATTGGTCAGTCACGTTAATGCACAATTGCAAACAAGTGCTCTCAAAGCCGCGGTGTTTGATTCCCAGTGATGCCCAGGATGCTACATGCTATAGCTAGCGGGCGACTACCTGAGTATAATTCCACTCTACGATGACTGATTTCATGATGGAAGCAGAAATGGAAGCACCTGCTACTCCCGCAACAAACGACGGTGGTGACGAAGACCAACACCCGTGGATCGCTAGCGAGTTAGTGAGCTGAGGAAGTGTTGACAGTTGTGCAGCACTAGTTGGCTAACGTTAGCTGTAGCTATATACACGGATTGACAGGAGCCGCGAGAGCGCAGCATTCGGGGAATTCTTCGCAGCTGTGTGCAAGCTGTCTGTGACGCTGAACACACCTCTACCTGCCTCAGCGGCCTGTGAAAGGATATTTAGCATCGCAGGACGAGTCTTCAGCCCATGATGAGCGAGACGGAATTCTCGCAATTTTGAAAACCAACTTCTTTTGAAGATGAACAGGACATGTTTCAGTTTCAAGTAATGACTGTGTTGTTACTTTAGTATTGATCATGTTTTGATATTTGAGTCATGTTGTGGATGATCAGATGGAGTTATGATGGTAGCAGTCGCCCAATTGCAGATTCAGCTTTGTATTCAAATCAGCCCATAGGAGTTTACAAGGCAGGTGTCCTTTCTCAAACCACTGACCTGATGCATCAAGTGGATATGTTTTGCTGAACATAATATTATGCATTTGTCCTCTATATCCTCTAGTCTAATGAGCAGACTTATAAACGCACTGTTACAACTCCTTCATAGTGTCATATTGCTTTACGGAGAATTATGATGATAAGTTCATAGTAGATGCAAAAGTATACTTATGTACAATATATTATGTTTAACATTGTTGCTCCTGGATGGATCACAGCCAACCCAATTATGTTCAACACAGCTCCATGTCCTTGGTCATGGTGCCACAGCACTTAAAAGAATAAACTTCATAATTCTCACAATTCTAACCCTTTGCTTTTTTATTAACAGCATTTACTTGTACTTTTACTTTCAATGAACAGGTTATGATGTTCATTTAATGTTCAGGTTATGATGTACATTTAATATCAGAAAATTACTTTTGATACTTAAGTACTTTTGTACTTAAGTACAATAAATATCAGATACTTTAAGACTTTTACTCAAGTAGTATTCTAAGAGGTGACTTTTTACTTTTACTTGAGTAGTTTTCCAGTAAGGTATCTTTACTTTTACTCAAGTATAGCTTTTGAGTACTTTATACACCACTGGTGGCAACAATTAGCAAAACTGTACCTCGGCATAGGTTGAAAATAAATTGTCTAATTTATTAATTGACTGAATGAATGCGCCACCAGGAGAAGAAGCTCAGCGACAATGGCAGAGTGTGGCAGACGTGCTAAATGCTGACATGACATAATATGCGCGGGAGCGGATTGAGGAGGACTTCGCGGTGCTGTTGAGACGAGACAGGTGAGTACAAACACACTGCTGATGCTCCGTAGACGGTTGCGTGTGTGCACGTGCGCGTAAAAACTGTGCGTAATATGTGGCCTCTGTGTCCTGAGCTCGTTTTATTTATTGTGGATCATTTTTGTTTAATTGTCAATAGTTTTGTCTCTTGTTTAATTCTTGTGTGTCTGCAGTGAGAAGAGTATTTGTATAATGTATAATCAAGTGCTGATACTTTTACTTGAGTAAAATGTATTTAAAGTAACTACTTTTACTTCAGTCCAATATTATTGAGAAACAAGGAGAAGTTGGTCAATCAGACAGGTTTGAAATAAACTCGCAGGTTGATTTAAATTTAATTTGGAAGAGACATTTCATCTTTGACCAAGCACACCATAAAGCAGTTGTACACACACACACACACACACACACACACAAACACACCGTTTTGTGCAATCGAAGATGATAATAAATGTTCCGTTTTACCTCCAAATAGTGGGACTCTGTTGAAATATTAAACTTCAAATACCTAGTAGGAAAGGTATCGCATGCACTGTTACACACATTTAAAGAACATGCATACGCACAAACTAACCTGGCTTCAGCTTCACCTTCGTGCCCCCCCCCCCCCAAAAACCAGCACTGACCCACACGGCACCTCCATCAGACCTCAGCACTGCATTTGTTTCTAACTAAACCCCCGGGCCGGCAAGGTTTACGGGGTTTACATGCAATGCGAGAAGGAGCACACACTCCTGCACCCCCCCCCCCCCATCCTCCCTCCAACTCTCACTTTGTTATTTTTATAATTCAAGATTGTGGAGGGTAAGAGACGGGGTGACAGGGGGAGCGTGGCACTGATAAGGTAGCTAATACCCAGCTTTTTAAAAGGGCAAAGGTCGCCTCAGCTTGACTGGGTGGTGGTTGGGGTGTTTTATGCGTATGTAGGGGGGTGTGGAGCATTTTGGGGAATTGGTGTTAGAGAACAGGAGGGGGGGGGGTTTATCATTTGATATTTTACATTAATGGAAAAGAAACAAACAAAAAGCTGCAGAAGGAGAATGGCTTTGCTCAGTGACGGTAAGCAGAATCAGTGTCCCATAGGAACAGGAAATCCAGAGGGATCAGTCTTCTGATCTGCCCCAGCACTCAGACACACACACACACACACACACACACACACATGCTACCACTAAATCAGGCTGTTGATTGAGCCGGCCTCTAATTTTAGCCCCAGACCCCCGGCTCCCAACCAGCAGCCCTTTTGCATCCCGGGTCCGGTCGGTAATAGGCGGAAGACGAGGTGATTAATAACTGTCATGTCTGTCACGGCACAGTGGCGCACGAGAGGGGAGGGGTCTGCGGCGCTGATGCTGTTAAGGGGGGGGGGGGGGGGGGAAATGGAGTTACACGCGAGATGCTAACAGCTGTTTTTGTTGTTGTTGTCCGGGGAGAACAATTTGAGTGTGTGCATATATGTGTATTCACAGGGACACGCCTCTCGGTATGAGAGACGCTTCTCACGTGTCGCCACAGTGACCCCAAGCTGGAGTCACTGTCTTGTACAGAGGACTGACCACTAGAGGGCGTGAGGTCAGAGCATTGTGGGTAACGGCTGAACCATCCTCACCTGATTTCCTCAAGTACTCAACACTGGTTTCAAAATGTTGTTGACTTAATGACTTTGCCAACGTGTATAAGTCCCGGATATATGATGTAATCAGTGTGTTATTCGTTCAACAGACAATCAGAGATGGCTTCGAGATGTAGGTTTGGTGGCGAGTACTTATGACCCCTCAAAGCAAAGTAAGTGCGTCAGTGCAAATGTCTTTCTGGACGCGATCCGTTCGACTGAAGAGTGTTTTTTTTCCTCTTTGTTTTATCTGAATCATGTTCAGTGTCCTGAAGAAGTAAAACGAGCTGGTGATTAACAAAAATAAAAGGCCAAAAGATTTGCAAAGAAAAGAAACGTGCAAAGCAGAGATCTCGCAGCAGAGTTCATGATTTAAATGTGACTAAATGTTGCTCTCGTTCCTTTTAGCAAATTCAGACCTAACAATCGAGATTTGGAGACTGGACAAAGTGTAGGAAGGAGTGTGATTGTAGGTCTTCTACATGAAATGACTAAATGTAGAGGACTTACCACGACCGAGTCTCCATGTTAAAATGTAATGTCAGGAGATATTGCCACTCGTTCCCTTAATGCTCTGTATTACCCGTCTTACATCGCTCACGCTCTCACATACACACTGCGCCCTCATATTATATCGCTTGTCAGTGGCGTGTAGAAGGCTTTAATCTTAATTAGCAGCCAACATTAGAGTTGTTTAGACGCGTCTGTCGGCACCAATCGCTTAGAGCCGAGCTTTGCTTCCAACAAATCAGCTGCAGTTGACCTCGACGCTTTGACGATTACCCGGTTAGCACCTGTTGGGTCTGCCGCAGGTAAACAGTTGTTATGACTGCACCTGATAGAAAGTGATAGAAGCCTGGAGAAAAGGTTGGGAAGTTACAGAGTTAAAACTGATATCCTTACTGCGAGGGTGAGTCGCTCAGTGTGAGTGCAGTGAAGTGTGTGTGTGTGTGTGTGTGTGTGCATCTGTGTGAGTGACCTCAGTCCGTCCACCATACTGTATCCTGCAGAAAGCGCATCCCCTTGCGAGTGGGAGGCTCCGGGCGTTTGAAGTGGCCCGCGTGGGTCGGGCCCGGTTGAGATGACCGCGGTGGCGACCGGTCAGCTGCCAAACCCCCGCCGGTCAGGTTCCCCTTCGGTCACATGACCCGGGTCACGTGACCCACTGGGGGCAGCCAATAGTGTCACTGCCATTGCCTTCTTCATGTGGTGGGAAAACATTCCAACAGCTGGCCTCGGACCGTTTCAGAAACATCTGCAACGTCCGCCGCTAGTGAGAATCCCCCCCCCCCTGAACATAACCTTATGATAATAGAGTTGATGGATTAGGAATGATATTTAAAAAAGAGCTTCTTTTTTCTCTTCTTCTTTGGTACCCGTTGCTCTCGTGTCCCATGGTGCATTTAGAAAGGTTGTGAGAGAGCATGACGTTTTTAAGAGCCCCACTTCATATCAGCCCGACACACAGAGTGGACTTATCTGTCGAGGTGCTGGGGTTACTCCTTATCATGAAGCAGATCTGTGTGTGTGTGTGTCTGTGTGTGTGTGCACGCCGAAGAGCGCTCCATAGCCTTTGACATATTGTTAATTTGAAGAATGTTTGAAGTATGATGCAACATCAGCTGCTCCCACTTAGCTTTGAGCTGCTTTTCTCTGAAAAGTCCCCTCCGGTCTCAAATTACCATCGAGACACAAACTGTGTGTGTGTGTGTGTGTATGTGTGTGTGTGTGTGTGTGTGTGTGTGTGTGGTAGAAAGAGCAATACTTTAAATACCTTGTTAATGTGCTTAATACTGTAACATGCAATCCATATGAGATTAAGTGGACATTTTTTTACATAAACTGACACAAATTTGGGGGAAACGTTCGAAATCTTCCCCGAGTCCAGAATGTGGAATAGATGAGATCCATATCTGTTTTGGAAACGTGTGCACAGTCTCCAGTTAGCGACTGTTGTGAATAATATTCAGTGGAGTGTACGGCACGGCGTCTTTTGTTGTGATGTGGCTGTTAACATAAGTGGGTTGGGTGAAACAGTGTTTTCCCATTTTTCCAAAATCTGTTTGGTGGAAGTGTGCGGTAGAGATAATTTTGTTTCTATTGGGCTCCGCTTGTTTCCGTTCCTCATAGCCCGGAGGAGGGTGTTCGACTGAACCTCTTCATCCTCTTGTCATGATGTAATATGAAAAGGTTTCTGTGAACTCCGATTGCAACCCGAAGCCCCAAGTGCCCCATTGTTCACATGAAAGTTATGACAGGCCGAGTGTTCGGTGTTAGCCAGTCAAAGAAACGTGTTGGTGCTCGCTCGACCCCGTGACATTGCCCCGGACCCGTGGAAGACATCGCTTCCCTCATTCACACTCTCTTCCTGCAACATGTTGCCCCGTTCACTCTCGTCGTGTTCCTCAGCACATGAGCTCATTTGTTAATTTACCTCTCGGCTTGGCCTCTATCCATCCTCGTCTTCCCCAAACCGTTCCTGCTGGTGCTCTGCCAGGTCCTTTACATAAGTCTCAGGGTTTGGTGCTGGAGGATCGGTTGGGAATTTTTGAAGCGAGCAGCAGACTTACTGATGCTGGAGGTCGATAGACTTGTGGATTCGTGGCGCCTCGCTAACCTGGCGGCCGCTGCGGAGAGGAACGCCAGCAAGACACACTTTCACCCAGAGAGCACACATTAGCACAGCCAACATAATAATGCTCGTGTTATCCTGCTGCTTCAAGGATTAAACGGTGAGCATAATCACACCAGCATGAAGCCGACTTCAACCGACTCCATGCCCGTGTTGACTGACGTTACCGGTGAACAGAAATAACTGGCAGAAATAAGGGTGGGGTGTAAAACAGTGGTTCATCTTTCATTCTTTTTTAAAAAGGTCGTAATAAGCATGAAGGGAATTACACAACGGGCAAGTATGGGTTTGTAAAACAATTTAGTGTGAATACTAACTCCATACATGACGAATAACATATATATATATATATATATATATATATATATATTTAATACTAACTCGATGACGGTGTGTTAATTCAGAAAAAATGAAAAACATTGAAATAAAATACAAATACTTTTGTATCAATACTAACTCCATAAATGACACAATAAAATGAAATACAAATCATTTTAGTTTGAATACTAACTCCATACATGACGGTGTCAGTTATTAATGTAATCTTAAAACAATAAAATGAAACTTAACTTACAACAATAATGCATTTTGTTTGTGCGTTGTAAAAATGAATGGTTTAACTTTGCTTTATTTTTTTTATAAAGAATTGATGACGAGAATGAAATAAATATTATTACAGTACTTACGATGGAGATGAACTATTGTCTCCATTACCCACCATTAGCAGATGTGCTGCGCCACAGTTAAACGTGACGACTAATGCATCAGTCAATGTTCAACAACGGTTATAATTTGCACTGGCATCGTGTTTGACCTCTCACCTGCATGACGTGACCTCAGGGTCTGCCCTCGTCTTTCAGCTGTGAGCTCAGGCCCTCCGGCCGCCAGCCTCTGGGTCAGTGTGGATGAAAGCTCTCCGTTATAGGAAAAGGAAGCAGCACATGTTGAGTTTGTTTTTCATGGGGCTTAATGGATTCCCGCCTATATGCATGCTTGTGTTGGAACATCCGCTTCCCTTCGCCGCTGGCCCGGCGGCACAGGCACGCGTGAACACGCATCGCGCCCGTGGACAGGATGGGCACCCCGCACAGTATGCCCACATCGCCAGGGCTCTGGGGGGGGGGGGCACAATGGAAGGATGTAGTGTATTGTTTTAACCCATGTGGCAACGGGGCGAGGGCTGCCGGAGGCCAGCGTCGCGGGTCGACACATGCGACGAGGCCGATGACTGACGCTAGTAAGAGCTGAACCAGCGCACGTGGAAGCAGACCTGAACCGCCAACTTGAACTTTTCACTGCAGCGGATATATTGGGATGTTATCTGTGACTTAATATGGTCAGCAAGGGAATGAGGAGAGGTTATGAAAATGACTTGTTCCACCAAGGTACTTTTCTTTGTGCCAATTTTGTAGCAAAACAGCTCATAAGCTGAAGTAATTGAACAAATTTAGCACATTTCAACGATGTCCAGCAGCCGTGGATAATTTGATAGGGCGACATCAATGGGAATGTAAGTTGTCTTAGAATGTGGAATGCGCCACAGCCAATCAGGCGCCTCGATCTCAGGCTGACAGCCAATCAGGTCATGGCACTTCAGGTCCCCGGGAGACCACTGAACTCCGCGCAGAGGACATTTTCTGAAGAGATCGTGAACTTTTCACTCCAGGAGATCGCTTCCTTTTCTTCATCCATAAATTGCTTTTTTTTTTGTCTGTCGTAGAGAAGTATGTCTCTCTGGTAATGAGAGTATTTCACCTCATGCCAAAGAAATGTTTCCTCTCTCACCGCCTCGATCTCTCTCTTTCATTCTGTCTCTCTGTCCGTCTCCATTTGTCCCCCCCTCTCCCCCCTCTGTCTCACTCAAGTGATGGGAAAAGAGCCTGAGCAGGAATTTCTGTGTCTGTGAGTGGTGTTTGGTTAGTCAGAGTCATATAACACGGCTATGGCGCGTTCACATGTGCCTGAGAGTTGGGGCAGCGATGGCTATTTACATTAAAGAGCCCAGAGCGCGCAGCACTGGGGCTCCCAGCCCGCCATGGTTACATTAAGTGAAATAGAATCAGCCTTACCCTCACCGCTCAACACTCTCCGTCTCTGTCTTCCATTCTCTCTCAACACTTTGTCCCCTTCTCTCACACTTTCTCCACGATCAGCTCAGCTCTTTGAGGTATCTCGGTCACTTTAGCGCCATTTGAATTCCCCCCCCCCCCGGATGCTAGTAATGTCATCGCATCGGGCCGCTACACAAACTTGCGAGTCCATGTGGAGCGAGCTCTCAAAACAACGGAAGTGTTTTAGGCACCGGCACATCTGTCATTGGTTGAATTGGCGGCCTCGCTGCCACCTTGCAGTTTACACCCAGTACTGCAACATCTGGCAGGAATGGAGCCGTGCTTCACCTCTACCTTTTACCTCTTCGCCTCTGCTGTCCAGCTGTTTTAGTGGAAAACAAGGCATGTATAGAGTTGGATGAGAAGTTTGATACCGCTCTCTCATAGCGCCATTTAAATTTCCTCCTCCTCTCCACGCCGCTCCGTCTTTGGCGGATGCTACAGAAAACTATTCCTGCCGCAGATAACTGGCCCTCTCTCTGCCTGTCACATCTTTTTCATAATTTGTCTTTTGATGATTTAATTTCTGTGTGTTTACACCTCCACTGATTCCCATGATGTGGCGAATTAGACAGGTATTGGCTTTGGCTGCTTTAAAGGAGGCTCAGCTGCGGCCAAGTATCTCCTTCACTCTCTCACACACACACACACACACACATATACACACACATATACACACACACACACACATGAGTAACCATGACTAATACCGTACTTCTTGGCAGGCACAGGCTTGGTTCAAAGGTCAGCTCTGTGTCAATAAACGGGATCATGTGATTGGCTCCACAGTGACTCGAAGCGTTACTGCAGCCTTCTTTGATTGGTTTAAACTCCGGCTACCACCTCTGAAATGATCTTTTAGTGAGTGATATTTACTGAAATGTAAATTTATTTGCTTAAGTCTGAGGCAAAAAAAATTCACCTAAATGATATTTATGCTATATCGCCTAGACGAGGAATAAATAGAGGAAGTTAACTCACTTAAGCGGCATCTGAAGCCGTTGATAACAGTCTCCTAGTGTTTCAGAAACACCCGGATTGGTGGAGCTCTTAATATTTTCCAGTGTTATTTGGATTTGTCACCCGATGTGAGCCGAGTCCCGGCTTTGACCCTCCCGAGATCAACTCCTTTTCCTTGTTAACCTGTCGGTGGCTCTACCTCCAGCCTGCTCCAAAGGACAGGTATAGTGTTTCTGCCCGAGCGCTCCACTCTGCCTGACCCCGGCACATAGAAAACATGTTAGATAATGGGCCCGGGCCGGCCGGTGGGGCCAAGTCGCAGCGTTTGATCAGGAAATCCTGCATGCGGCTGTGCTGGATGGAAATCTGATTAGTAACCTTGGTGACGAGGCGATGGGATCCGCGAGGCTTTGCTTCAATCAGATGTGACAGGTCAGGCTTTTGTCCACAGCTCCAGCGCCGCAGGATCACCTCGGCCTATAGGGGTGGGTTAGAGCATTAGATAAAGGGCCTAATTGAATGCATCAGCCGAGAGTGCCGGACGGGCCCCTGATCGTGCACCGATAACCTGCACCACCTGATTTAACTGTTCCCAGTGCCCTACATGCCGTGTTTCAGCTCCTCATTTCTACCAAAAGCGCCGGAGAGTTGGATATCTGTGAGATGTTTGTGCGCCTTTTTTTTTTCTGGATGCGGGGCCAAGGCGACGCAGTGGCCAGGAAAAATCAGCAACCCGAAGGGTGAAAGTAGATTCCAGTAGTCAGGAATTTCTAAGCATAACAAACATGTCAGACCTGTTCAGCGGGCAACGGCAGGTCGCTGGCCGGAGCTGTGAGGTGTATATTGTTTCTGATTAAGCGTTTCTATGCTCACGTTGCTGCACTCTGTAACAATTTACTTTGAATTCATTAGAGCTTCAAACATTTAGCTTTGCCATCTCCACAGAAAATAAATCAGCCTGGCGGAAGGAATGAAGCCGAGCGCTGATTAGCAGCGTCCTCTCCGTTTCTTCTCCAGAACGGAGTTTTCTGGATTTGGAAAAGCACGCAGATAAAATGTATTTGTGTTCTTTTTACCTTTTGCCAAAGTAATACTCTCTGTACGCCGTCCAATTTCCTTTTTGTATCCATACATTGATCGAGCACAGATTCCTATCACTGTTTCTTAACACTCGGACGCTCAAAATAAATCATCTCCTGGAGTCCTCAATCAGTTTTTTCCCCTCTCCGGTCATGGATATTAATATCAAACAGGAATATTTCACACCGAAACACCTCATCCTCTCTCTCTCTCTCTCTCTCTCTCTCTCTCTCTCTCTGTGTCCCCGGGGGGGAGAACAAAAGGGATGAATCGGGTGACCATAAAAAGCCAGCGCGCCCGATAACTTCCCAGACATCTGTGAAAAATGTAACCTTTCCGTCGCTCTCATGATGTCAGCGGGCTGTTGTGTTCGGCGGGGGATTGGGGCTGAAACGCTTGTGACGGAGCCAAGGTAAACCGTTCCAAATGGAGCGCGGCGCGGGAAAAGGGACACCATCGCAACAAAAGGAGTTAGATATGGATCGTTGGGTCTGCTCACCGGCCCCAGCTTGAGCCAATTATTGGTGTCATCTTGATCCAATTTAATCAATCTGAGGGGGGACTGAGGGAGGGGAGGAGGAGGTGGGGGGGGGGGGAGTGTGGAGTGGCGGGTGGGTGCAAACGTTGGTCAAATATCCTGAGCTGACTGGAGGAGCCCGTCACCCCCCCCCCTCCTCTCACCCACTAAAACCCCCTCTTCATACCTCCCAACCCCCAAATCATCACACATATTTCTCCCCAAATCACTCAACTTGTGGCCAATATTTGGTCGATTAGCTATCTTCAGTCACCGCACAAACCTCTTCTCTCAGCGCCACAGTGGATTACCGGGAAATCAATACAAACGTAGCGTACGAGGGAGGATTTCATAATATTAAAACTTTAGGTAAACGTGTCTGCTCCAAGTTCTTTCTCCGTGCCGGTAACGTCTGCGTACACCATTTCTTCCCCTGCCGATGTAACAGGAGATGAGCACTCGGTGCCTTCAGGCTGTGGATCCCTAAGTGTTCCAGTTCTCCTGTTTTCTAGGGTGGTCCAGCTACATGGTCTTTAACTCCTCTTTTTTTTTCTTCCCCTTTAATTTGTCACGAGTAAAACACGAATGCTGAGCAGGTTTGCTCTTTTTGCAGAAATGCAGTGCTCCGTATTCTCACTGTTATCGACATTCACACCTTGAGACCGCCCAGTGGAAACAAGCAGTCCATGTGTTTTGACCAGAGGAAGAAGATCTAAATTTAGCTCCTCAGCGATCGGTCTTGGTGCCAAAACAGTGGTGCCCTGGTCATTTGAGGGTATAAGATCCCAGAACTATCGCAGCTCATCTGACAAACACAAACCTCATGTGGGATGCAGCTTCATTCACACGTGCAGCTGTGGATGCAGCTTTTTTATTTTATGTCTTTTGATCTTTAAAACCTATTATTGTGTTGTTTGTTTAATAAGAACCCTAAAGGGAGCGATTGTGTTTCGGTGAGTTAAGAGCCCGAGCAAACAAGAGAGGAGAGAGCAGTGATACAAAACCTAAAGCTGACTTGAGGAGTTCTCTTGTAAACAAACAAACCAACCAAAGCCTTTTAACTGCATTAGTTACATCTCTGTTTTGCTAGCAGTCCTCCCGAGTCCGATGACCAACCTGATATATTCTGTTGAGAGCTTCAAAGATGGATTGTTGGTTAATGTCAAATTAAGCAGCACTTCGCTTTGAGTCATTTAAGAATTTCTTTTTTATATTCTCAGCTTCTTACATTTTCATTATTCATGGTTTTCTTTACTCCTCTGACGAACCAAGACATTTGAGAACGACAGATTAATTGTTGACCGTCCATCCGCCACGATGTCCTCGTTGTGTAAATACGGTCAAATACCGTTTCTGGAACACTTTCTGGAACGACTAAGGCTGATGCTGTTCTTTGGTGGAAAGTGGCTTGTTGGCACATTGCCACCGTTATATCCTAAAATCAATGGCATGCTTCTTTCTTTTTTTAAGATAAAGACTGACTTATAAAAACATTGCTCCATAGTGCTACTAGTGGTGAAAAGCTCCACAGGGCACCTTTTAATTTGCTAGTAGTTTGCACAAAAGCAGAAATAAATATCCATAAATAATCGCTTTAATTTGCCTTCCTGGTTCCTGAACTATTCGCTCAAAAAGAAGCTGTGGTCTGATACTTTGGCCACTGCAGCAGCTAATGGCTAAATCCCTTGCTCCAGAGCATCTCGCGCATAAATGCTCTAAAGATAAGAGCGTATAATGAACTCAACCAACCCAATACACACTCGCACACATGCTGACTCGCCGCGTGTAACGACTCATCTAATCTGTGTCTCGATCTCCAGAAGGCTGTTGAAATAATTACGGCTTCAGTAAAACAATACACAGGACCAGCTATTATTTTTCATCGAAAGCCAGGGCACGTTCCCAATTACCCTAAAATGTTGTGGTGACATGCGCTCTGTTTTCACTGATAATATTGATATTATTCCAGGTAATGCTTCTCAGCACGGGAAGTGAAGGAGATGGTCGGTCTCAACAGCGTTTGAGGTTCAAGTTTTGACATAAATAAACCTAAAGACCGAAATAGAAAACGGTAATTAATTCCTCTCTGCACTTCCACCTTTCATTTAGCACTTCTTGACTAATTGTACGTTATGTGTGTGTATTTCTAATGCTGGTCTTTGGGTCATTGATGTTTTTGCAGTGTAGCTGACTTCATGTCCCATCAGCCCTGTGATGTTGTGGCAACCCTGCGAGCCGGTGTGTGCATCCACAGGATGGTGGCCAATTATTTGGAGCCCGCATCAGTTTTCCAAATTAAAAATGGCCTCCTTTCCACTGTTGACCTTGGATCGGCTTTCCATCTCTTATTATTATTATTAGGTTATTAACACAAACCCCTGAAAGTATCTTTTTAAAGTCTAAAACAAATTCGATTAGGCCTCTTTACTCGCACCGGTGCAGACGTATCGCTGTCTAACTCCTGTCTGCTCCCTATTACCTTCGACACTGAAGTCAGTGAGAGTCCGGACCTGAAAGCCTATATCCCCCCCACACACTGGACAAGGCAGGGGGGGGGGGGGAGGGGGTGCCGGGTTTGCAGCACATTACAGCTTTATTGAATTAATTAACGATAAGGATCATAACTTTAAACGCGGGGTGAGGCGCGGGGCGTTTCTTTTCCCTTTTTTTTCTCGGCGCAGATCGCTCGGAGCAATTTCTCCCCTGAACGACGGTGGAGGGGTTATTGGATCTGTCAGGCCTGAACTCTGTGGCATCGTAACGAGCTCCATAAGGTAAGCTGAGGTTGGGCACAGTTCGCCGCACTGATCCCTATATGCCTGCAACACGGGGAAATTTGTACTACATACTGAACAAATAACAAGAGAGGAGAGAGAGAGGCGGCGGGTGAGGCTTTTGTTTTGATGGCGCATCAGTCCGAAAGGCCCTGAGGGTCACGCGGGGTTATCCCGAGGTCTCGCGCCGTATACAGTTCCAGTAGACCCAATGAAGTGTGTCATTATATTATGATGCTGCTTGGATGTTGCAAAGACTCCTATTTTTTTCCCCTACTCACGGAGCTCCCACTGATCCCAAAGGGCGGTGTGTTTGTGGTTTATACAAGATTTATTTTATTTATTTTCTTCCGTGGGGTCCAAGCATCCCCAGAAACCAGAAAGTGGTCAATTATTTGTGAATTTTGGCGAGACCACACCAGTCATGGGGCTATTTTTAGGAATCGCAGCTGAAATATAGGTTAAAATAAGCTAAAATAAATTGGGTTAAGGTCAGTGCTGGCATGCTGTCGTGTCAAATCTAGAGGTGAAAGAGACAATATGAGTCAACAAGACTGTCCTCACATGTCTAACTATTCGTGTGTGTGTGTGTGAGTAAGCCCCTATCCAGTGAACTTCAAAGAATTCCTGGTCCTTTCTTATTTCCCCCATGCTAACCCGGCAGCAACACTGAAAGCAGTATTGAACATTTAGTGAGAAACATTTGTGTTTTTTTTTGGTTGGCTTCAACGCCCGTGGTTGCGAGGAGTAACACAGGCAGAGAGTTGAGGAAGGAAGGAAATCGCCACGGGTCCATATCGGATTAGCCTCCACATTGATCAATAGCCCCCCCCCCCCGTGCAGATATTGTTTTTTATTTCTTCGAGCGCCCACCAAGCTCGTCTTGACGGCACTGCCCGGCCCCTTCTCTTTAAATCGTGTGTGTGTGTGTGTGTGTCTCTCTGTCTGGTCGAGAGCTAAATATGTGCAGATGTATCATAATATTTTCACTGTACAAAAAAAAAAGCGTCTTTGAGGGACAATAACCTGCAGCTGAATCAGCGTGCTGCCCCGCCACGCGAGCGCCTTTCATATGAGCCACCCAACGATGTGTCGGCTCTCTTTCTCTTTGCTCTTCTCATGAAACTATCACGGCCTGTCTGTGTTCATACATGTGATCAGTTTGAATCTGTTTTCCTGTGCGTCTTTCTTTTTCAGCACACACCCGTGCTTTGACAAAAAGCCTTTCGTCTGTAAATCTGGTATTTGGCACACGCACCTTTGCGTGTGTAGAAAGCAAACCTGCTTGATCCAAGACACCTCGCTTTGATGGGAGCGGGGGGGATTTTGGGCAAACAGTGGGGAGATGAGATGTAGTCACAGGCTTGTACAGCTGGGTCTTGTTTAGCCGGTCAACACTGTCGAAGGGGGGAGGAAAACTAATTCCCAATCAAAATACATCAGCATCAAAGAGTAAAAGGCTGCTAGTTGATGTAGCGCTTGGGTGATCTTTTATTGACCAAATATTGAGGATTAATGGACTTTTGTGTTGTCTGTGAAGATGCAAGATTCAGTCATTTATTGCCGTAACAACCGCAGATGATTTTGAATTGTGTAATCAAAAAGTGTAATCGTAGCACACACAACAAAAACTCACTTTGCTGAGAGATTTTGTGGATTTGTTTGGGGTTGCGTGGGAATAAGAGGGAGTGGTTTCAGGAACAATGCCAGCTACAAGTGAGACACAACAGCTCATCTTCAGAGAGACACAACCGACCACAGAGAGACGCAACCGGCCACAGAGAGACGCAACCGGCCACAGAGAGACGCAACCGGCCACAGAGAGACGCAACCGGCCACAGAGAGACGCAACCGACCACAGAGAGACGCAACCGACCACAGAGAGACGCAACCGACCACAGAGAGACGCAACCGACCACAGATTGACGCAACCGACCACTGAGAGACGCAACCGACCACAGAGAGACACAAACGACCATACAGGCAATGTTCAAATAATGAACTTCATTATGTGTATTAAGTGTCGCATGCGTAGATTCACCGCTGGTTGAACAACAGTTCACTTGAATACGCCGGATAAGAATGTTGAAGTATTGTTTCTCTTATGTTCTCCAACAGAATCCTTTTTGGACGTTGTTTCTCTCCGTTACGCGAACATTGTACGTTCTATTCTAACAATGTCAGTGTTCCCACAACCGGGAATAACTTTAGTGTGTACAATATCATCGTTACTCACAGCAATGATGGCTGAAACTACAAAAGTAAGAACCAAGTTGTAATAAACCGGAACATACCAATAATGTAGACAGTAGGGCCACCATGTTTTTATCAACGGTCCAGAATGAGTGTCTGTGACGCACACTGTAACACTTTGATGTAAATGTACAGTGACCTACTGTATCATGCTGATGCTGCATATTGCTGTGAAAGCAATGCATCCTGGGAGTCATACCGCTTACTCCCATGATCCCAACGGTCACGTGTTTCTTCTCACAGTAATTTACTGCTCACTGCTGACAAATAACTGTATATCTTTATTGCAATAAGTTCCTGTGTTTCTCCGATAGAGTAGAGCTGGTGAAACCGCTAAAATACTGTCATGTTTTAATTATGACAGCAAATAACTGTTTGCTTTGTTTACAGTAAGTTGCTGTATTCTTTTGATGCAGCTGGGATACAGCAGCTTAATGGGAAATCACTGCCAGTAATGTACTGACTTTTACAGTAAAAGGTTTTACAGTGCATAATACACACTTCAAAAGGTATAAAAGATTAAAAAAAGATTCAATAAAGTGGAGCTGGATGTCAACTCCTTCCTTTCACTCTTTAGAAAATGTTTTTATTGGCTTTCATTGTGACGTAAGCACAGGCACAGGCCTACTCGAATGAAAGTTCGGTGCTTGAAATGTTGTTTTTTTCCAACAGATTGTTGATAATAGATATGCAGAGTATATTTGTGCACTTACACTTCCCTCATGTTATGTAGACCACATGCATATAAATAAACGATCCCCTCCACCCGTCCCTTCCTTTTACTCTATTAGCTGAATAAATAGCCCGTTGGATCGGGGACTGGTTTGGATTGACGGCCTCTCTGAGCTCCACAGAACAGCCTCTTCCTTTCACACTCTGGAGCTATCGCTCCATCTCTGGCCCGACCCGAAAACCTCTCCACATTTCTGGCCGGCTCTCTATCTTCACATCTCCGTATCTTCTTGCCGCTCTTTCTCCTCCGTCTGCATGTTTCTGTCCTCATCCGTCCCCTCACATATTTTATCACCTTTTCCTGCATTTTTCTCTCGGCCAAAACACATATTTTCTCAGCATGATTTAGACGTTTTGCTGAAGGCCCGTGGGAATTACATATTTCTTCAGCTGATCTCTTTATCAGTGCCTTTGCCTGCCTTTGTCATTTCTTTTTTTTAAATGTGTCCCTGTCTTTGTCTTCCGCGTGGGTCCGTCCACAGCAGTGCTATTTACGGTACGCTCACTTGTCACTTCGTTATTTGTTGTGCCACGGTACAGTACATGCTTCTGATGGAGATAGGAGCCGCTGGAAAAGAAGCACTCCTCCCGTCTTGTTTTGTGTTTATTTTGTCATCCTTCCCTCACTCTCTCTTTCTCTTCATCTCTGGGAGGGCGAGCGGGGGCCGAGTCTTTATCTGGTAGCCAAGTTTACACACTGGAAGGGGAGAGAGGCTTCAAACAAACAGCTCCGCTACTCTTAACGTAAACACCAGCGCTTTAACTAGACCAAATATTTACCTTTCGCCCCTGTTCATCCCTCCGTTCGGCTTCTCTTTCGCCTCGCCGTGCCACACGCCGGCAGATGGGTATCACACACTCAATAATTTGGCTCGAATATGAGGAGACCCTCATGTTTTGGGATTGTGTGTGTGTGTGTGTGTAAACTTTTAATTTTTCCTGCAAACAGGCAGCACTGAAAGTATATAAAAACATGCACACGCACACATTCATACGCCTATCTAAACAAGCGCTAAGTTTGTTTTCATATTCATTGTCAAAATAATGAATCAGCTACTCTCTCGCACACACACACACACACACACACACACACACACAGAAACACACACACACACACACACACACACCTTCATAATGGTCTTGGTTATTATCGCAAATACACACGCATAACTCAGCAAGTACTCGATTGTTTGTTTTCATGCTTGTTTCAAAAATAACAAAACATAACCAGCTCTCTTGCTCACACTCGTGCACACACACACACACACTCTCCTCAGCCTGCCATTTTAGGAGAAGTTGGAGCGAGGAAGGATATGCTTTGGGTTTAAATGCCTAATGCACGGATTCACACACAAACACAGTTTTGCAGATAAGCTGACGTGACATCGAAGCTACTTATAGTACTTTCACGTGTGTGTGCGTGTTCAACTCTCTCAATGCTCATTGTGTTTGTGTGTTTGTTTAGGGGCACAGCTTTTGTTTGGTCCTATCAGACGCCTCATCACTCTGGTTGTGTGTGTGTAGGTGATGTGTATTTCTGGGTTTGGTTTTTCTTGATTCCAGGTGTGTTGCATGTGAAGACACACTTTGGGTAATCATGGCTGGTGGTTAGCGGAAGCTCGGTGAGGAACTTCTTTCTTTACGGCCATTCCATTTATTTATTCTCTCCACCAATGACATTTTGCCACCATCCCTGTGAGCCAATTTTAAACTTTCAGTGTCAGATCGATGAGGCCGTCCACCACCACTGTCTCCACTCCATCATGGAAATATTCCTGTCGCGCTCACGGCATCATTACCCCCTTAAAATTGTTGTTGTGATACCGTCAAAAAAATGAATTTAATTACACACACTTATTTATGAAGCGTCTTTTCTTTTCAAGCTTTTTTTTGTCAGAGCATTTGATGTATTGATTGCTGAATGCCTGACATCCCTTATAATACAGAGTGGGTGTGTTACGGGCTGGGCTGCTCTCCCCTCTTTAAAAGCAGTGATTTCCCCACATTAAAGGCTTCCTCAGTTCTTACGACCCGATCAGTGTGATATGAACAAGAACACTTCACACATGTCAAACCACATCACAATAAATGATGCACCGCAGGATTGTCTGTCTGTGTGCATTCTATGTTGAGCTATATGTGAGCTTGCACCATATTCGTGAGCACAAACGTGGGTGTGTGTGTGTGTGTGAGAGAGATTGAAGAACAGCTGCGAGTAGCAGCAATTGGATTGAGAGTGTCATAACTGAGTGTCATAACTTCACACACAGCTCGGAGCCAAAGTCTGCGCAGACATCCCCCCCCCCCCCCCCCACACACACACACACACACGCTGTCACTGCTGACACCTGCTGCAGCACACACACACACACACACTTTACTATAATGCTTACTCGTGAAAACAGAAACATTTAAATGCAACGTTAAAAGCTGTTAAATACAATCTACATTTTTTAAGATTTATCTTCGAACACTTCAAGGCCAGAATGCCATATCACCTGTAGTGGGCAGTGTTCATTGACCTGCCTTACGTTTAACTCTCTCCATAAACTACAAGCATCACTCAATGGAGACCGTCAGTCAAGAAAAAGTATGCAGACATTAAGTCAATTAAATTTTCCTTAAATTTAACCACATAAAAGTCTGAATAACTATTTGTTATTACAATAAATACAAACAACAAACTTTAAAATACTACAAAACGATGCACAATACTTATATACAATAAAAGAGTAAAGACAAAATCCAGTTATGCATAACCAGGTTTGATTCACCAAAAACTATCCAAAATAAAGTAAGAAACCATAAATTGTGTGAACGCTGGCCATAATAGTTATGATTTCTACACATGTGTGCACAGAAGAAAGCCAGGACTCGGATATGAATTTGAAAGCCATGAGCAACGATGAGACACCTCTTCTCTCTCAGAGCTGATGATCAGTCACTCGTATCCTGTGACTTGTCTGAACATATGACCCAATAATATATCGACGTGTGTCCAAGTATGAGCAAAGATGGAGGATTAGCACACATGGTGATATATGAACCCATCTCCCTGTCAGGACGGAATGGAGACATGCTGAAGCTGTGTGCTTCATTTCTGCTCGGAGAGATAAAATACCAGCTTTGGGCATTTCCCTGCCACAACTCTGCCCACCTCTCCATCCCCCCTCCATCCCCTCCCATCCCACCCTGGTATTCGGGAGCCTCTCACGAATACCAGCATGGACGAGTGTGTCCTACCACTGAACCCCGTCCCACCTCCCTGGTGACACACACACACACACACACCCTTATCACCGCCATCGCGCTGCAGAGCAGTTTGCTTCCTGCTTTGCTCACACACACTCATGTACGTACAAGGCGCTCGGGCACGCACAACTGCCACAACACACACACTCGCACTTTCACACAAACGGCGTCGTCAGAGCTCCGACCTTATCTCTTTCCCTGAGATTCAATCGCACATAACTTTATGTTTTGTGCACACGCACACACACACACACAGTCCAACCGAGGCAAACGCTCACTTGCTGTGTGTGTGTGTGTGTGTGTGTTTCTGAGATGTGGGGGAGATGCCTATCTGGACCCAACAAGATGAGTTTGGCAGACAGCAGCTGGGACGAGAGGGACGGAGACAGACAGAAAGAAGATGAACTGTGATTCAGAGACAGACGGGCTGAGGTGATTTATCCTCTGTCTCCACATTTACCTCCTATTCATGTTGATGTGGTGACACACACAATCAGTAGTCTATACAGACAAAGACCCACAAACTGCTTTTAGTTATACAGTTGTGATGTCTGAGTTTGCTTTGACTGGAAGAAGTATCCATTAAAGAACAACATATGTAGGGTGACCATATTTATGAACCCCCAATTGATCTATGCGGTTATGCGTGCACCACAGGTTCTGTCATTGACGACACATTGATAGATTGACACACATACAGACAAGCAGCAGAGAGCTTTTATTGGTGCTGGAAGAAAGAAGAAAGAAGAAGAAACCATTTTTATTGTCATATACATTTTTACACATACACGAAATTTGACTCCTGCATTTGACCCATCCCTGTATATAGGCAGCAGTTTAGCTGTGTCCCCCTGCCTCCAGTCTTTATGCTAAGCTAAGCTAACGTGGCTCTATCCCAAGAAAAACACCTGAAGCTCACTACTTAACGCGTCATACCTCGCTTGTTTCATCTGTACTAAGTTCAGAAACGCTACACCCACAAAGTGACCATTTGTACATCAATTACTCAGCCGGTGGTACCTTGAATTCTTGGAGGAAAACTTTATTGTTTTTCTTTCTTGCCTCCATGATAAACGAAGAACAAAAAAACTGAGAAAAGTCTTAAAGAATGAAATTAAATGGAGGCGGTGTTTATCAACAGCAAGACTTTATTATAACATCCGTCTCACACAACTTGTGCCAGTTACTCCAAAGTCTCATTCATCCAGTCGTATGCTCACTACTTCCCAAACACATTCGTCTTTGCTAAATCTTACTATTTTCACTTCTATAAATTCACTTCAGGGACATTCGGTGTTAAATTCAGGCTTATTTGATCTTAATCGCACAAGGAGTGAAAAGAATCACCCCATGTCATGTCATGCCTTTGGAGTTAGCGAACAAGCTAAGTTTGTTTTAACACGCACTGTTTAATTAAGGAATCTTTATGTTAAAATGAATTCCTTGTGATGTAAAATGTGGAAAAACAAGCTGTGTATTGTCTCCAGAGAATCATCACTTACTCTCTTTCTCACACACACACACACACACACACACACACACACACACACACACAGCACAATTAGCAGTGGCTTTGCCCGCAGGCGGTGAGTCTTGGCAATGAGTGCTTGTTGATGTTTTCCACGTCTCGCTAATAGAAAGAATAAACACGGCCTAACCTTTTAATTGAGTGACGACACGACGATGATGGAGAGATTGTGAAGCCGAAGAGGAGAGTCCTGGTGTTCACCCCCCCCCCCCCCCCCCCCCCCGCCGTTTACTGCTCTATGCACTGAAAATGCTTCAAGTAACCCAAGATGTTACTCAGCGCGTTGTGCCATTAGCATGTAGCTTTTCGTAGCTCGCACATACCAGAATGTTACTGCCCGTGCACATCTTACGTTTTGTCTTCAGCCTATTACTGTCAGCAGCACATAAGCAACAGATAACTCTCCTCTCCTTCTTCCTCTCGCTCTCTGTTGTGAGATGTCCTGTCAGAGCCCTGCCAGTGCTGATCTCTGTGATAGATTCCTGTCCTTTATTTCCTACCCTCCACTCTAACCCTTTCTTCCCTTTTTTATTTCCTTTGTAGCGCCGACCCCGGCGGTACGGATGAAGCCGCGACCTCACGTTCCTGTCCTCTGCTGCACTGTTGCTTCACCTCGGTGAATTCCTCCCCGCTTCCAGGTGATCCGAATGCATCCGACTCACGGTGAGGCAGAAATAACTCTTTGTGAGTGATGGTTTACTGCAGTTGCCTCCCAGACGATGAGGGTTGAACTCTTACCCGGACGAAAACTACTGGGGGGGGGGGGGGGGGTTAGTCTGTGGCTGAACTTGTGTGAAGCCAGAATCACAGATGTTAGACTGTTTCAGTCCTCCCTCCATTTATTTTTTTATTTTTTTTTCAACTGAGCCTGTAGCCAAAACAAGTGATTAGAAGAACAAATTGTTCGTTAACATGTAGAACAATCTCAGTTCAAAATGTAAAGGTAAGCAGATCAATACGTCTTGTTGACTGGCGTCACAGGAGTAACTACATTATAATGTATCTACGCCGACCATTCGCGCGGGTTCATTTTGCCTCTTTAAGCTGTGACAGTTTAACTAAAATGGATTGATTTGAACTCCGAGTGTGCAGGGCTTTAAAAATCTCCTGCACACCGTGATCAGTGTTTAGACCTCTGCTGAACTTAAAGCTGGGAGGAGCTCTGCTGACTGTTGCACGAGGTTCACAAACCCAATGAACCAATAACGGCGGAAGTATTGCTACAGACCGTAACGGGAGAAGGAGGCAGATGTCAATCAGGTCCGGTCTTTACAGGTCAGAGGGGTACTGGCTTCAGTCCTAATGGCATCGTCTTTGGTCACAGGGTCTCCAGACCTTTGGCAGTGCTCCGGGATGTGGGGTCACCGTTCGTTTGTTGGGCCGTGTACTGTAGTGAGTCAGCTGTCTGAACAGAACTATCTGGTTGCTACTCCAGACCGCCAGAAAAGAAACCAACTCTGCCACATGAACTCGTTGAAACCACATTACGTTCGTGCATCGGCTCAGGTTGAGTCTGATTCCTCAGAGTCCTCTTCCTCTGTAGTGTGTCCGGTTTGGACCGCTTGTACAACTTGTACAACTTGTAAAAGCCGCTGTGACATCTTGGTCCGATTGTGGGTCAGGGTCATGTGCTGCCTGTTGATGCCAAAAGTTTCAGCGGTTGATGAGTTTCTTGTTCTCACCACTGAAAAAAGAACCAATGAGGTTTTTGGGCTTGGTCGGATTTTACCGCTGTTTTTGCTGTAATTTGGATACTGGTGGCTCCTCTGACTGACTGACTGACTGAATGCAAAATCACAATTGGGCTCCTTCATGTCAGCGAGTGTTTTGCAATATGAAGGCCTTGTTGGGTTCTGCTCCAGTTCTGTTAGCGCCCCGATTGGATCAGCCTTATAGGTTCTCGTGGACGGAAGCCGTATTGGAAGAGGTGTTGTACTCGTTCAAGATAACAAACAAGGTGTTGACCGTACAGTTATCTTCTTTTCTAAGAAGTTCAACTCCTACCAGCTGAATTACTCAGAAGCGCTGGCATTAATCCTGCCGTTGCGGCACAACCGTGTCTACCCTGACTCCGGAATCCCGATCGTGGTATTTAATGACCACAACCCACTCGCCTATGCAGAACCCAAATCAGAGGCTATGTGCTAATTGGCATACATTTACATTTACTATCTGTAATCTCAATTTATCACTCCATAAATTTGTAAAAAATATATATTGTTTTCAGGAATATAATGTTCTATCAATGAAATATGAACAAACCCTTCTGAAAACAACCTTTAGAATATAGATCGGAGTGATACTGGGAGGTTTGGTGTATGTAAAAGCTACTGAAGTGGAGATTCCTGCCCCAGAGAAAAAAAACATTTTGAGAAAACTGCCTTCAAAGATATGCTTTGTAAAATGACATACATCTTGAAGACACCACAGGTGAAAAGGGGAAAACATATTTACTAATAGATATGTCCATGAAACTTCCTCCAGCTGTTTACTTCCATTGAGACAGTATTTTTTGTATTACAGGTTTTTTATAATATGTTTAAATATGCAAATGAGGCGTTATCTAATGCTAGCTTTAGGAGATATAGACAAAGTGCAGTAAAATTAACACCTTAGAGCAAAACAGCCCAACATTTTAGAGATGATCAGTGCATCAAAATCAGTGTTTGATTAAACATTTATTATTATTCACAGACTGTCGTTGTCCTCTTTTGTCACATACTTTGGAGCCAGGTTGTGACACCTTAAGAAAAACATCTGTGTGGATAAACCAGGGGCAAGGAGCTGTAAAAGAGTCTCAAAGAGTTTATGTTGTGAGATCCCATTTTCGACTTTTTCCAAATCTTTCCACGTGCCATTGGTAGGACGCCAATAAATGAATTTGCCATGTTGTTGCTTGTGCAACTGCAGGACATTGTGACATGGCAGTGTTTGTCATTCTGCTAAAATCAAAGTGTTAAAATAGCTCAACCAGGGGGCATCCGAGGTCAACAGAAAACTTAAATTAGAGCATCTTGGTCCTTTTTTCACATGCACGATCACTTTCAAGCTGTTGCTTTGTGAAGCCGGTTATTCCCACAGGATGTGACCGCAGCATAAAGCGGGACGGATTCTCCACTTCAGAGAGCAGCGAGTACTTTCATCTCGCCCCTCGCTTTCTGCTTCAGAGTTTCAGCTCCGCTTCCTCACAAGTTCCAAAATGTGTGTCGAGCGGCTGTTCGTGAGAGATTCCTTGTACGCTCACACATTGTTTTTAACACCTGCAGAACAACAGACAGGTACACGGACTGTGACTGTTTTTTTTGTTTTAACCCACACAGCCACACATCCTTAAGTGCAGCGGCTGAGTGTGGGGGGCGGTCCATAACCCCCCCCAGGGAACCAATCGTAGGTCGGCATTGTAACGCCAGGAGGAAGGGGGGGTGTCAGCCTATTAGAGATTCACAGAGGAATTCTCTGTGAAACAGAGACCAGCCGACTGACAGAGACACCACACAGCTGTGCGTCTAAAGCGCTGCTGACAAGCTGTACTTGCCGCATTTTCTGTCTCTTCAAACCCATTTTCCTTTGTTGTCAATCTCTATGCACTCCCTACAGCCAAATCTACTCGCTCTAGCGGTCGCTGAAGAAAACAAGGGACAGATGCCGTCCCTTTAAGGCAGTGTCTGCAAACAAGTAGTTTGTTCTTTGACAGATAATCAATTGGACTCACATAAAGTGCGATAATGGAAAGTTGTCACACTTGTTAGAGGCAACAATGAGAGTTTAAGACTCCTTCAGTGGATGGGATGGGATTTGCACTACACACACACAAACACACACACACCTGCCTTTAAGTCTCAGCACATCTTCGGAATTGGGAGGGCGGAGGGGTGTGTGTGTGTGTGTGTGTTGAGATATGAGTGTATCACACACACCTCGTGTTTGCCTTGGCCTCTGAGGTGCAGACACAGACAGAAAGAGAAGAGGAGTGGAGAGCCATGCCCTGGAGTGTTTAGAGTGTGTGTGTGTGTGTGTGTGTGTGTGTGTGTGTGTGTGTGTGTGTGTGTGTGTGTGTGTGTGTGTGTGTGTGTGTGTGTGTGTGTGTGTGTGTGTGTGTGTGTGTGGGTGGGTGGGTGGGTGGGTGGGTGTGTGGGTGGGATGGAAGCAGCATGTGGATTCTCTTCCCACCAGCTCAATGATTTTCATTCTTTCAGCGTGTGAATTGAGACAAGATATTATCGCGCATGCCAGTCAGTGCTAGAGATGCGAGCAACCGGTTTCTGCGGCCGCGCCGTCTTTTTTTTGTTTTCACGTGATCTGATGAGCGTTTCACACATTTCACTCGGCATGTAGCAAAAGCCCCAAATCGTGTTTTTTCTCGTGTTATCTTTTTTTTTTTTCCAATCTGCACAAACATGCGACCACGGCGTCGGCGCTCTGACGTACGAGCGCACGTGTGGTTTTCACCGGCGGTGGGGCGGGATGATTGACAGGCGGTAAGAAAGGAGAGGAAGTGAGGCTGACAGGACTCTCAGGTGGTGTTAACTCCTTAATGACAGGCGGGGCCGGGGGAGTCGCTTAACTCTTCACTGCCCAGACTCTCTGCAATTTGCACGACATATTGTCACAGTTGCGAACGTTGATGCTGTGTTCTTCTTCTACTACTGAAAAAAATATTTGTGAAAGAAGCTGACTGTCATGCAGATTAATATGCGATCAGGTTTTTTGACATGTTGACCTTTCAGCCGTTGATTCCCGTCTTTGTTTCAGCCTCACTTTCTTTGCCCCCTTCCCTCCCTTTTTGCCCTCCACCTCTTTCTCTCCTGTTGAGTACTATCTCGCATCTGGTTCCTTCTGTCTTCTCCTGTTTCTCTAGAGTGTTTCTGCTGATCCCTGACTTTCCCCGCAGTTCCCCAGGGGTGTGTGTCTGTGTGTGCATGCGAAGCCAGGTGTCTGCTCTTTGGGCTGTGTCTGTCAATGATGTCGGGGCTAAGGGTGGGGGGGGTTGGAGGAGGTGTGAGTGTGTGTGTGTGCGTGTGTGTGTTGGTGAGTGGGAGCTGCTGGGGCACTGTGACCAGGAGCGTCTGGGAGAAATTCCCTACATTCCCAGGGATCTGCCTGGGATAAAAGCTCCACAGCAGTGCCATGCACCTGGCTGAGAGAGGGAGATATACAGGCAGAGCCCCAACCCTGACACACACACACACACACACACACACACACACACACACACACACACACACACACACACACACACACAGGCATCATCTCTGCACCAATTAACCTGAAATGTAAAACTACACCATCAAGTACAAAGGTCAAATAGGAGAAATTGAACCCGAGGACCACCCCTTCTCTCCTTTCCTGACGGACTTAAACATATATTCAGTTTCTTCGCTATTAAAGAAACGAAACTGCAGAAAATAAAAACTTTCAATGTTCAACCCCATTCCTCTTAAATACATTTTTCGTGTAACCTCCATCTTTTCCCGTTCCGTAGGACTGCCAGTCGAGCTGTTTATATGAAAGCGGGTGTAACAGTGAGCGAAAGTGTGCCGGTGAAGCTGTTTGTGTGATCAGAGGCCCTTGACAGTCTGTCATCTGTCAGCACTAGTCATCACGAGCGCTAAGAAAAACAACCACAGACACGGACGGGCACGATGCGAGCGTTGTGGGAGAGGAAGCTCTGGTCAAACATTGGGTTTATATGGTGAAATGTTCTATGTAGTATATACAGTACAGTCTGTAGTGATTTCATTTGTTATTTTATAGTATTTGCTTGATCAGATTCTTGTCTTGTTGGAGTATATATATTTTTTGCTACTTTCTAATTCTTTGTCACCAAATTTAAAGGGAAATATTGTTTTGTACTTGCAGTTATGCTCAACTCCGACTCGACAGTAAAAGCTGCTTGTACATGAAAATTCCATAATAATATTCTGTATATAATGTAACGCCCCGACATTTGTTTGTTTTATTATGAAGCTACAGCTAGGAGTCTGTTAGCTTAGCTTAAAGAGTGGAAGCAGGGAGGAAGCGGCTACCCTGGTTCTTAAACCACTACTTGTCATACTTCCATAAATTTTTCTTTAACATAAAGATGAAACAAAATTCATATAACGTGTGAATTAGTGCTCTTTAGAGGAGCTGTGGAGTTTGGTTTTTACATGTAAACACAGGTTGGCTAGCCGTGTCCCCTGTTTCCAGTCCTTGTGCTAGGCTAAGCTAACCGGCTAGGTTAATATTCAATGGAGAGATGTGAGAGTGTTTCTAATGTTTGTTCTGTATCCTCTTAATGATTTCTCCAGATTATAGAATTCGATGTCACTGTTGTTTGTTCGTTTTTGTTTCATTCTGTTCGTTGAAGTGACTCTGTTCCATAATTCACATACAAAGTTTGCAGTTGGACAAAACACGCAGATACAGTTTTTCCTCCGACTTATAATCATAAATGTGAAGAACACGACTCCCAGCTGTGGTGCATTAAATGGATGCTGGATTCTACCGGTCCACCGATGTTCCAATCGTCCGTGGGTTTCCTCTCCACAGCGGACTCCGCTTTAAGCCCATCTCTTTGATACAGAGCAAGTGTTTACTTGTACTTCACTCCCCTCCTGTTCTTTTGTTATTCCTCCCTTCACTCTCCTCATCCCTCCCTCTCTTCCGTGTGTGTGTGTGTGTGTACATGCAGGTGTGTTTTTGTACGTACGTGTGTGTCTGCTGGAATGTTGACCCACACGGAAAGAGGGTGAAAGACTTCCCAGACATCAAAGGGCAGGTAGCTGACAGGGAGAAGAGGGGCCGATAAGTCCAGTTGGATGACAATAGACTCCAACGCACACCTGGACTGTATGGAGAGGCAGCGACGTGGAGAGAACTGCACACACACACCATATATATATATATATGGCACACTTGCAGCTCAACACATTCTCATTCATTTCCCTCTCTAGTTATGCTCCAGACACACACATCCTCTTAAAACGCCTCGGAGCACTCAGCTCGGTTACCATGCATGTCTCCGCGACATTCATGCGCTCCCCTCTGCCTTCCTCCCTGCGATCCACCCACAGAGACCCCCCACCCGATCCACACCCACCGACCTCTGCACCCACAGGTGTTGGGGTCTTTGTCCTTGGACGTGTGTGAGCAGCCCGATGTTGTGACGAGCCCTCAGACCCTCAACCGCCCCGGCAGCTCCTCTCTCAGGTGAGGGGGGGGGGGGTGTATGGGGAGAAGGATGAAGATGAAGAACAACTTCACACCTCAAGAGTCAAAGCATTTATTGCTATTTTTCCCTCCATTTAAGACTTAAATCCTTTTCTTTTAGTCTGGTAGAAACACACACAGATATTGAACAATCAAAAGTGATATTAAACAAGTAAATATTCAAGGGACTTTAAATGTATGTCTGTCAGGATGTAGCTGTAAACGACGTTGATGAGAGTGAATCAGAACAGTAACGCTGAGCTGTAAAACCAAAATAATGAGCTGCACGACACGAGAACTGGGTGATTAGAAGACAATTCTCTGTTTGTCACTACAAGCAACACATTTCACATCACATATAATCATTTGACCCGTTGTTTTATCTAAAAAATGTAATAAATAAGTGCAGCTTTAACTAAATAATCCAAAGATGTTATGTTATGATGATATACGTATACGGTTTGAGTGTTAAATGTCTTAACATCGTCTTCTGGTGGAGGCCTGAAAAACTTCCTCCAGGAAGAAATTGCAAACATGTTATACATGTCAAAACACAGTGTTTTTAATACACGCACCTACTCTCCACTAGACTACCATGTCAGAGGGGGTCGAGACCAATGGCTGAAGTTCTGAGAAAAAAAAGGGATTTGACATTTATCTGCCTGAAAACTTTGTTTCTCTTTCGGGGGTCACGCTGGCTTACAGTGATCTCGAAGAGGCTCAGGTTGATTCTGTTTGAGCAAAAACACACTGACGCATTATGAAATATGAATGCTTTAAACAGAATAAAGGACGCACGCTCATCTTGTGCACCGTTTTGCACACGCAGCCCTTTCATTGTTTGGATTCTTCCGACTTGGTGAACCTGAGAGCTGGTGTTCTGGGTAGAGAAGCAGGTATTTGGTCTGATAACTAGTCCAAGGACTCTGTAGGGAGGAAGAGAGGCAGATAACGCAGAGAGTAGAGACAGTGGGATTAACGGTGACCTCCAGCTTCACGCCCTATCATCGAGCGGTGTGGATTTGAAGTGGCAAGGAGGTCTGGGAAAGACGAAAAGAGGCATTGCTGGATTTATTTTTTCAGCCTTGAATCCTTGCTATCATGACTGTTGATTAGGTGAAATATCTGCGTATTGGGGGTGTCACATATTGAGAGACGCAGTAATGCGTACGTCCTACACGTCTTCAAATGGTTACCATGTTTACTTAAAGTGACACGGTCCCATTAACACGTAAACCACGAATGAAAGAGGGGAAAGGAGGACCGCACGCGAGCGAGGAGGGGTCCAATCAGAGTCCCTCCTTGCCCTCACTTCCTGTTATTCCTGCCGGGATGTCCCGTCACCTTGGCGACCCAGTGGCACACGCAGCCTCTCAGTGCCCCCCCTCCTTCAAAGGAGTCGGCTTGCCTCAGGAAATTAGTTTAAGGTCTCTGAGAGGGAATCAGTCCATTTCCTAATGGGCACTCATTAGAACAATGGCCAACTGCCAAGTCGGCATTGACTGCAATGTGACGTGTTTTCCTCCTTGAGTGTTGATTGTGTTTGATTCTCCCCCGTGTCCCCTTTTTGCTTTTAACCGACATCCTAATAAGTGCTCTCTTCTTTCGATGCCAAGCTCTTCTGAGATTGAGTGTGTTCAGCTTGTAAGACCCTGAAAACCTTTTCATAAAAGGTTCCAGTTTGTTCTCGTAATCCGGAAATAAGACAAAGTGCCGGGACGTTCGGGTGTCTCGTTGCGTCGGTACAGTTTATACCCGGTGAGACCTAAACGTACGGCCTCTTGTATTTGCGGGAGCTTGGTATCAGCAGCAGCCGAGCAGACTCAAGTATATGGGTTTGAAGTACCTGCACCGCTCATAGCTAAACTATGCTTTCATTATGATCCCTGGCAGTTAGTCCAGCAACATATAAAACACGAGAAGTAAGACAAAGTAAGCTGCGTTGACTGTGGTGGAGTGTGGAGCTGTGGATGCTTCCTTGAAAGCCGTGTGTACCAGTGCCGACCCGGGAAATACACAGCTGCTCAAAAGCTGTCTCACGAAAAAGTTACTCCTCACTTCTCATGCGTTTTCCTCCAGAACTCCAGCAGCACATGTCGATTTCCACTTGTTACACCATACAATCTTCTCAAAATAAACTTCAGTCTTTACAGGAAACAACTTAGTTAGGTTGAGGCAACAAACTATTTTCAGTAGTTAAGTTTAAGAAAAGATCGTGGTTTGGGTTCAAATAATCGACGGAAGTGGCACAAATCAACGTTGACTTCTAGTCACGAACAGAACGAACAGCAGTCTCCTGGATGAAAGATTCAATAAAAATTGGACCCATCCACCTCCAGTCCCGCCCACCCTGTGTGGGTTTTTGTGGTCTTTATACTTCCTGGTTCATGATTACGTGGGTTACATACAAATTGATTTGGTGGGATACCTGTGAATTACAGCGCATTCATTTTGGTAGGTTTAGAATGCTGGAGTGAGTAGATACCCATTGGAAATGAATACTTAACAAACCCATATACTGCATTTCAGAAAAAAAGCAGGTGTAGAAATAAACAAGTTATGGTATTATTGATTAAAGTTGTTATCGTCCACCAACAGGCTGGTGGTAGGTCATGGCGTATGCTCGCCGGGGAAGTGGAAGCGGTTTGATGGCGTCGCACAATGTACTGAGAAGAGTGGACAGCAATGAAGTTGGCATCTGTCTCGTTTGGGGCCAGCGGCGAACAGTGTAGCCGTGTCACATTAATCTAACCGAGTCATTTTTATTTTCGCTGTGAACTAAAACAACTTAGCTTCATTGCGGTGTTAAATACCCAGAGATCACTTCGGCGAAGGGGCTGTCTGCAAACGTCTACAAAGATGTTGGCATCGGATACAGGAGCGCAGATTGTCGGGGAACGGCGGCTTGTCCGGTCTGTCGTCACATTCTGTGGCCATATGTTCTTTGTCTGTTTGTTGGAATCAGGTAGGATTGGCCTCTCATTACACGTGTAACATCTGTCAGACTTGGTCTGGCTACGATTAACTGTTGACGCTTGTAAAGCTTTCGGCTGAACCGCTGCTGGCCAAAAAAAAAGATTTAGTGCCAAGACTATGTGGTCCGGCCCTTTCATGGCGTCTTCCATGAAAGGGCCACTTTGGGTTTATTTAGGGTCATTCAAACACATTAATGCACGAGCGTGCATATCTGTGTGTGTGTGTGTGTGTGTGTGTGTGTGTGTGTGTGTGTGTGTGTGTGTGTGTGTGTGTGTGTGTGTGTGTGTGTGTGTGTGTGTGTGTGTGTGTGTGTGTGTGTGTGTGTGTGTGTGTGTGCTCTCCATCAGGTTGTGCTAAAGGTCAGGGCCGAACCTCAGGGAGACGTCTAGGCACACGTTCACCTCACACTGCCCCCTCCCCCGTACCGCTTTGCCCCTTTCATTCATAATAGGGTTAACGAGATCTGTCACCACCTCGCCCCTGCGTTTATTATGAGTGGGCTCTTTCCTGTGTCAGGTAAAAATAATCGAGCAGTTCCACAGACGCGTTCTGGCCACCGGGGTCCGAGATGGCTGATTTGTTTTCATTGCAGGTTCTCCAGCGGGAGCGTGTTGGACGGAGAGGAAGTGACTTTAGCTTTTAGGTTTGTGGTCAGGAATGTTGCCACCACCTCCTAAGGACTCTCATCTTACCTGCTAGGATCCACTCTGAAGAGTATGACGTGGTGTTTTTGGCCCACTTGTTGTAAGAACATACAAGAAGACACTGTTGCTGAAGTGACAAATTGTTGTTGAGTTTTTAAAAAGTCTCTTAGCAGCACAAACATCATAGCAATCATTGTTTTGCTGCTGCCAAACCTGTAAAGCGCCCTCGTCATTGTCGCCACGATAAATTACGTAACTAATCCTCTTTTAGGAGCAGGACAGATTGGGAACAATGAATACATTTACCACTTTCCAAAACACATAAACTTCTTGGCATTAATAAACCGTGCGATAATATTTCCCAGTGCAAACATTGGAGCATGTGCCTACAGCTTGAAACCAGAGGACCTGCTCTGTGGAAATATGTGGAACGCACCAATTAATGATTTCTCTTTCTTGAGAAATGTTGATTAGTAGAACTCCGCAGACGCTGATTCAATTGGCGATCGATTTGTTTACATTTTCCACAAACGTATCAAACGCATAATAAGTCTAACGTCACCAAAGACTGGACCAATGCACCGCTCTACGCGAAGGGAAACAACGAGCCGAGACTCGGTCCCACCCCTTCCTCTTATCACAGCTGATCGTCATCTGATTAACAATAGTTCCAAAGACACATTTTTCAGAGTACGAATTTAACATCCATTCATAAGTCAGAAGAATATATTTAGAATCACCTAATTATATCAGCTAATTGAGAGAATATGATTTATAATTTAAACAAAGAATATGTCTCGAACACACCGTGTGCACAGAGAGAAGAAATGAATTGTAATCCAAAAAAGAGAAAAGATTTTTTTCCATGTTAGATTGTGCAGAGTTCCTCGCTTTCTAAATAAAACCTTTATTGTCTGTAAGTATCGACTGCAAGAAAGATGAACTGAACCTTAAAGTTTGTATTTATTTTGTGGGCGATCGGACGCCAGTGTAGTGTCTGTTGTGGAAACGGCCTCCACTTGTTCTGCTTTCTAGCTTTGTTTTGATTCCATTTCCTGTTCTATCTTTTTTCAACAGTCTTCCTGACTTCAGGCCAAATATCCATCATGTCGCGATAACAGCTCAACCTCCACTCCGCTCAACGCGCCCTCTGGCCCCGTTTCACACCCTGAACTGACGCACACACGCACACACACACACGCACACACACACGTATTACTATTATAAACACACACACACACACACACACACGTATTACTATTATAAACACACACACACACACAGCACTGGCTGCGATATCAAGAACGATTATTTAATGCACCTGTCAGCAAATGCGGACAACCACAAGCATTTGCACCCGCCCCTCCCGCCCCCACCCCACACACACACACACACACACACACTACACAGGAGCTGTTTATCCCAACGGGGGTAGAGTCGTAGGTCCATGTAGGCCAATGTCAGCGTTAGGAGAAGCTAAATATTTTCATTGCGAGGGTATCTGTTCGTGTCAACAATCTGATAGGGCGCGGGGTAGAGATAGGCGGTTCCCATGAGGCCCGTGGCCTCGGCCGCAACAAGGAACGGGGGGGGGGGGTTCAGGGTGAGGAGGGGGTTGCGGAATTGGTTGTTCCCAGATATCGGGAACATGGTGAGTGTCAACACCTCCAGAGGGGCAGATAGAGGGAGGTCAGGATGTGACAGACGAGTGATAGCCACAGGTGATTCCCCGCTGACACAAACAAGTATTGTAGATGTTGTGGAACAACATGTTTTACCTTTTCCAGCATAACGGCTATTTGTTATGTGCAGATATGTGGAGTCTACCTGAGCAGACAATTCCGTCTGTGTGTGTTGTAATCCGAGGCCGTTGTTTGCGTTGCTAGCGCTGTTAGCACCGTTAGCTGCTGGTCTGCGGCTCAGCCGTCGCCATGTTGAGAGCCGTTGCGAGGCAATAGAAACGCTCCCGATCCTTTATTTAGCACCTTTAATCTCTGGTGGTATCTATCTGTGCAGATATACTACGTGAGGATTGTGCCTCCTCCACAACACAATGGAGGTAAACAGCATGTTGTTTGTGTTGCTGAAAGCACTGAACAATAACATCTACAGAAAATGAGCAGCACATGCTGTATGAGTGGAGATTTCAGTGGCTTGTATCTCAATACGCTGGCAAACACATTCAATGAGAACTGTTAGAACAGGGGGACAGATACAGCCAAACCTGTAAGACCCTACATGTAAAGAACCTGGCCTGCAAATTTTAGTTTTTTGGTTTTTGCCCAGTCTGTTATCTTGAAGAAAACTTTCAAATCTCTTTCGAAGCTGCAAAATTGGAGCATGAAAAAATGTCTCTTTATTTCCCGTTAAACATTTACAAAGCTGTGCATGACCGTGCAACTCTTCAACACGCGTTGACCAACAGCCCTCTGATTTACTGCGAATCACTCGACTCCTGCATTGCGTTGTGTTCCAGGTGACCACTTCTCGTCCTCGTGAATAAGTGGCACCTCTCTAAACATGCAGAGAAGCACAATACAAGGGAGAGGAAAAGAAAAGTTATTCCGCTTCACAGTTAATACGGTTGAAATTGTATTGTTTTAAAAATTCATTTGAGTTCTTTCTTGGTTTGTCTGGAGAAAACAAAATGGGCTGGGGTGATTTTGAGGGCTCAATCGGTGTCCACATCTTTTTTTTTTTTCTTTTTTTTTTGCCCCAAGGTGAGAAAACCAGCCTCTTAGGCTCTTAAATTATATATATATATATATATATATATATACTGTATATATATTATGTTACCCTTTGCTTCCATGCATTATTCTGCCAAAGCTAACCTAAGCACAGCAGCATTGACCTGTAGTTTTACTGTACCATGTGCTGATCAACTGACCTACATTAAATCAGATCTGTCTTCTAGTTGTTGCTATTCTTCACCTCTGATATGTTTGTTTTGTTGTGTGTTGCTGTTTATTTACTGTTATTCCGTGTCCTTATCTCTCGTTGTCCTCTTCGGGTGAATGTTTTTTCCTCTTGCCTTAATTCTTCCGCCCTCGTTAAAGAAGTGAACTCCCTGCTGCCGTCCTTGTGCACAAGAATTTGCTCCCAAATGACCTGACATGCCGAAAGCGAAGGACGACCGAAGCCGTACACAAGTGTAACTCAGCCCGCGCGTGTATGAATGAACCCTCGTCCATCTGAGAGCCGCAGTGTTTTCATAACAGCCTCTACGGCAGCGTCCCAGCAGTGTGTCAAAGGGAATACACTCGCCGAACATCTGTCACGGCTAGATGCATTTTCCGCCGATTTATTATTATTTTTTTATCCAACAAAACCCATCTGGACTCATCCGCACACGGCAGGCAGACACAATGCAAATTGATTGGAACTGCAAATTCATCTTCTCGATCCTATTGCCTCTGAAATGTCTTTTAAAACCCTCCGTAGTGCTGTCATAATATTGGTGTTGCATCTGTCATAACATGCAGTGGCGTATTGTGCCTACGGCGCTTTAAAAAAGAAAAGGCGCAGATTACCCCGACAATCATTCCTTCAACATTTGTACATCTGCAAAAACAATAAGTCTCGTTCGTTGAGTCGAGCTCAAAGCATTACACTGAAAGTATTTAATGAAATAAAGCATGATAAGTACAGACAGGTGTCAGATACTCTGGTCTGAAAATGATAAGTAGGTTACATAATAGGGAGATTAGTCGGGGCATTTGTTTTATTCCTTTAAACCGTCAATGCAAGCAGTAAATGATTGTAATTTATAGATGAGATGATATTTAAGTGTAGGGATTTAGTTATGAACTCTTGGAGTAGTCTGTCGTGATCTTTTAATGTCAGTCACTGTGAGGACAGACGGCAGCAGCAGGCCGAGGCTCTAGCCTTGAGGAGGAAGAGGAGAACAGTCCGTTCCTGTCTGACCTGATGTCTGTGATAGTCTCAGTCACACCGCTGCTGCACCGCCCGACACGGGACACGCCGACGACGGCCTTCGCCGAGGAATGTTTCGCCTTAACTCGGATGCAACAACATCTTGGGAAAATATTTGCAACTTTAAAAATAGTTTATTTTTTTCCCCCCCGGACATAACAAAAATAAGAGTCAGTGGGTTATAATCTAGAGTTGTGAGCAACGCGATTAGGAACGCACCGTGGCAGGATTAATCACAACGCGTGGTAAAGTGAGTCAATGCAACAACTCGCATGTGACGGTTGTGGCATGCGAGTCATCTTTGCTTCTTTCAGAAACGACATTGTCTCAGTTTGAAGCAGGTCAGTGTCAGCGACGATGCTTCCCTGTAACTGGATAGTGCAGCAACACTCGCTTGAGGTGCTGCCTACACACGGGTTACAAATGTCTGTGACATTGTACCTATTTAATGAACCTAAATGGCCCGAGGCAGCTGCAAATGTAGACTGATGTGTAAGCGGCACAAAAGGGTTTTAGAGTATAGGCCACATTTTTTTTTCCTCTGAAGGTTCTCTAAGTTTGATGAATAGGACTTCAGACAGATGTTCCGTGTCACTGAGGCTTTTGTGCACCAGAACAGCAAAGTCCTACGACTCAGACGGCCGGCTTTCCCTCCACAGAGTCGCGTTGATTTCAATGCGTAAGACAAATACGGTGCGGTTAGCGTGGAATTCATTTCTTCTACGTCAATGAATTTAGAAAATTAGAGATGGAAAAAAAAGACATTTGTGTGTTTAAAGCACGTCTGCTACTAACATCTGAAATATGTTTGCATGGCTGTAACCATTTTTCCTCCTTTTTTTTCATGACACCCTGAACTGGAATATAGAAAAAGGAGGGGGAGTATCAAGGGGAAGAAAAGAAAGAAAAGAGTTTGACGAAGAGGAAAAGAAAGGAAGGGTAAAGGAGAGGTTAGCTGGGAGGAAGTTCATCCACCTGTGTCTGATTTACAGCAGTCGGCTGTAATCTCCCTGCCCAGAGAGAGATACAACTCTTTTTTTCCGATCGATATGCTCAAACAGGCCTACATGGGATGAGGTCTGTTCTTGATATCCGACTACAGATACGAGACAAAGGAGGTAATGGCGCTGCGCTGTGAGAAACGTATGACTGCGCCGTTTAGAGATCAAAGAAGTGCCAATTCAGATGTTTGGGATTTGTTCTGTTTATTTAAAAGATAAAAAAAATATCTTGCTGGAAATTTCAGGTGCAGAAAACATTTGCGCAATAATCAAACTGTCAATTTACGATTTCAATCGTAAATAGATGGAAACTAGTTTAAATCCAATGTGAACTTAGAAGAAGGAATCTCTCTGTAGGCCTCCCTGCAATAAAGAGGTCAGAGGTCAGGTTCAGCTATAGTGCCCTGAGAGCTGATAGGAATCTGTTTCTTGCTCATGGACAAGGCAGATGCGTGACGCAGCGATTGGCCGTTCAACATGCTGCTGCTTAGATATGAAGAACAAGGACACGATGGTGTTTTTCTTGGTCCGAGCTTTTCTCCTGATAATTACAAATTCTATTTTTATTTCAGGAAACACTACAAGACACGAAAATACCAACTTGTCTTCTATGGAAATTGGACCTTTGGTTGTACAATTATTTACACAGGTAAACCCTATAATCTGTAAAATATATATTTACATATACTGTATATATAATATATATATACCAGGGACAGGAGACAATCTAAAAGTCAGTGCATTAGCCAGTAATAAATGAGACCAACGACACCTGAGTTTGACTGTAATCACTGGTCCTGCCCCAGTACGAGCATCTGTTGAACCAGTTGTGGTTCCTGGACCTCTCTGCTGTGCACTTATCCTTCATTTCGTTCAGACGTTTGGTGAGTAACTTTATGATTGTTAGATCTTGTGATATGCACATTTTCATGAATGAACATTGTAGATTCCACATTTTTATGTTCCTTTTTTCTTCCTTCATTGTTTTATGCCCTTGTAGGTCTTCATCAGCCGCAAGTTTCATCCAGAAGGAAGTCCCAGGTAATCAGCCGCTGCTTTCATAAATCAGATACCAATTTCTCGATAGGACCGTTATCAGGACTGATTGAAATTCCTGTTGCAATGAGACTTAAGGTTAACAAACAGAGATTCATGTATAAATGTCACATATTGATACTTTTATAATTCAAACAAAGAGAAAATCCCTCTAGTTGTACATTTCAAGGCTCTCCGAACTCAAACACCGCATCAGCAGCAGCTAGCCCTCTGTGCACGGAAGAGCTAATCAGCAATTAGCGATTAGCCATCTATGTCGTGCCACCGCCGTAACCCCACCACAGTGACATTTCCTGGCGTCCGGGCCGCCGCTGACTGACACCCTCCGGTTCTCTCACCGGGACGTATCCCTCTCAAAGAATCCGACGGAGCCAAACACGGCCGCTCATTACGTCGTCCGCGGCCTCCTCTTCCCTCGCTCTTTTTTTCTTTTTTCTCTAATCATGGGGGCGAAAACACGGACCTCGGCTCTCAGGAACAAAGGCCGGTGTTTGTTTTTTTCGCGGGGCCTTTTCTACTCCAGGCGCGCTCCACCGTGTGCCGGCCTTTGATGTGTAACACACCGCCGCTCGCCTCTCGGCCGGCTTGTACTCTGCAAAAAGGAGAGGAAGAGTGCTTTCTTTCCTTCTCAATCACTAATAAACTATAGCCGGGAGCCTTTCATTCAGCTCGGGATCTGAGCTGACGTGACGATGACCTCTTCAACTCAAGCACTCATCAGGTCTGCTAAGTTCAGCTCAAACAAGTTAGACTTGTCATTTTCTTTTGGCCTTCCCTTGCTGTTGATCAGAAGGAAGCTTTACTCTGTGAATACTTCTTTTGTTTTATTTGTCTCGACCGACTCTGAGTCACAGAATAGCTCATGATTTCTGTGAGGAAAAAAAACAAAAAGCAACCTGTTATGGCAAATGATGCTGGGACTCGCTCACGCTGATCGTCTGATAGGAGGGCGACCCCTCGCCGAGACAGACGGACAGACGATGAAGAGACGGAGGCCGATAAGGTGGCGTTACCTGACGAGTCCCCCCCAAACACACATACACACTTCTTCATCGTCTGCTGGATGCTACGCTTGAGCTAATACGGAGAATGTGTGTGTGTGTGTGTGTGTGTGTGCGCGCGCTAAGCAGAGAAGGTGTGAAAAGTCTGACTTCTAATTCACCTCCCTCTGCATACGGGTTAATTCTTCCTTTCCATCCGGCTTACTTAAGATTTAAGAGAAGGGGGGTCTGAAGTGGCAACAGATGCATTAGTGTGTGTGTGTGTGTGTGTGTGTGTGTGTGTGTGTGTGTGTGTGTGTGTGTGTGTGTGTGTGTGTGTGTGTGTGTGTGTGTGTGTGTGTGTGTGTGTGTGTGTTATTGGAGGAGGGACCTTCCTCAGGTTCAAATGTCCCTCTAAAGCCCCATGGCTGTCACACACATGCAGGCTGGTAATTGTTTAATCGTTTTGAACACTTCCCTAATCCGAGCACACATTTGTAATACGGCGATTACAGTTTCTCCACTCCGCTGTGTGTTTGCAGTTTCTCTCTCTGAACACACAGGAGCTGTTGGGGGGGGGGGGGAGCACATCTTCAAAACAAACAAAAACAGACTGTTATCAGGCTGCGATCAGTCAGACAGGCGGTCAGCAAAAGCTCTCTGTAAAAAAAAATGTGTTTATTGTCTGCAGCGGTCCACAAGGGGGCAACGTTTGTAGGCCAAATGTGTGACATCACCATGAAGCCGGGTCCCAAATCCACACTGCGCACTAATTCTAAGCAGGTTTTACAGCATGCGATGCAATCTCACTTGAAAAGTGACAGAGTGAAGAAGGCAGCGTGCTCATCAGTGAACACTTGTTTTTCAGTTTAATGTCAGTCACACTGTGACGTTGGAATGCTTCTAACAGTTAAACCTCACAGGGACAACTCATGTTTTCCTTCCTGTACCTGTCTCACCACCATCTTTCATTTATATGATTTTTTTTGAGCAGCTGTGACCAACTTCTGTGCACATGTTGTTTATTTGTTTTGTTAGTTCAAGTACATTGCTGTAGGTTTTTGCATCATTGGCATAACAGTATTCTGTGACAATGTTGCCGCCCTGTGAAAACCATGTAACTCCAAAAACGATAACTTTTCATGAACTATGATGCATTTTTTCAGACAATACAATGGGGTTTTTTAACTTGTTTTTTTAGCCTAAGAAGTATAAAAATATCCTCAACCAACAAAGGGAGATTTAGTCTGCATACTCACATCTATTTAGCACAACTAATTTAGTTTAACCTTTATTATTTTACGTGACACAGGAGCAGCTTGTTCAGTCCAATTTATTGGACACAGCTTTTGGTGATGTTTACCTGACGCTGTAAGGACTTTAGTGACCAAAAACCGCAGAAGAAGAAGAGACGGAAAAGGTGAAGAAGACCCAACTTTGATATCTCTGTTGTAAAACGTCTCTGCATGCTCGTGGAAGATACTTTAGCGTTGCGCTCGATGAGTTCTCGCTTCTCAAACTCCGTCTCCCCTCGCTGGTCGCCACGTTGTGGTAATACCAAACACACCCTGCAAATGCTCATAATCACCAGGTGCTATTAGATGGCCAAACGGGATTATTTCTTCAAAAGAAACATTAGCTGCTTTGAGGAAGGAGTGTGAGGGATTGGGGCTTGCTGTTCCCCCCCCCCCCTAATCTGGCAGGAGACCCCCACAGTCACACTCCTCCACCTGGCTCCCATTACCCCGCCACAAATCCCTAATCCCTCCGTTTGTTTTCCCGGATGAGACCGAGAAGAATGGAGGAGCGGGGAGGCGGAGGAGGAAAGGGAAGGCAAGGAGTCGGGGTCATGGGTGATGCCGATAATGGTGATCTGACAGTTATTTGCCAAAGCTGATCCGCAGCTGCTTAATCTTTGTGTTCATTTATAGATCGACATTTATATTTCGGGAATATAAAAGTGTGTGTGTGTGTGTGTGTGTGTGTGTGTGTGTGTGTGTGTGTGTGTGTGTGTGTGTGTGTGTGTGTGTGTGTGTGTGTGTGTGTGTGTGTGTGTGTGTGTGTGTGTGTGGCTGGCCTCGGTGGCCTCCGCTCTTTAATAAAAGTATTGTTTGTGTTTCCCCTGATTGGGAACACATTGGGCCTTGGGTCGGGCCCTGCCGGGGCTGGGGGTCCGGGGTCTAGGGCAGACCGGGGGTCCTGTTCTCCGGGGGTCTCTCCTCTGGTCCTTCCTCCTCTCTCCTCAGAAGTCCCGTCTGCTCGGGGGGCCACGAGGGGCGGCGGGGTCGCCCCTGAGAAGTGTCCCGCCGCGGGTTGACCCCGCGCTGCCTCTATCGGGGGGTAACCTTAGTCCTCTCCTAGCGGACCCCCCTCCCCACCCCGCAGGGATGTAACACACACACACAAGCCAAGTCACCACACAGGGTGATGAAATACACGTGCGCACACAAAATTCACATACCCGACCATTGTTCTCTTTGAACCAGACTGTTAAATACACACATTCACACCCTCTTGTTCGCCCCGTACACAACTCACACACACACACACACACACACACACACATCAGCAAAGAGACCATCATGCAGGTCGAGCCCAGCTCTGCCTGTGTGTGGCTTCGGCTTTGCTGTCTTGACGACGCCCCGTGTTCGAGATCTCCACGTCCGATAGTGTTAACATGATCAAATTCATGCTGTTGGAGCCGTGTAGCTGATCGAGAGAAGAGAAAGTGAGATTAAAATAAAAAAGAGTGGGCTTCTCAAATATCAACGGTGGGATGGCAGATAAGGACGCGTGAGGACGAGGGAATGATTGTCGGAGATGAAGACAGAAACCCGTGGCCCACCACACCTCCACGCAGCATGAATAGCGAACACATGGACGCTTTATTAGCTCATGGAGTCAACGGGCAGCAGCGGCGCTCTGACATGAGCTCATGTGTTTGGACAGATCTGCTGAAGGGTTTAAGACCAGTACCGAAGCCTTATCTGATCCAGGGATAAAGTCTCAGCAAGAATGAGAGGAAAACACACACACACACAGCCAGTGTGGATGAATGGTCAGTGGAGAGAGAGAGAGAGACGTAGCTTGTGTACGAAGGAGAGAGCGGGAGAGCGAGAGGGCCTCGTCCTGCGTACAGACTTGAGGAGTGTAAGTGAGTCCTGGGAGACCCTCCGGACACCGAGTCTGCGCTGGGTGTGTGTTGGCAATGATGTCAGTGTGAAATATAAAAGTGCTGACAGATATGAGAACAAAAGTCACCATGGACCTCAGTGTGTGTGTGTGTGTTATTTTAAGTGGCTGCATTTTATGAATGAATGTGAGATCTGTATGAGTGTGTGTGCAACACATGTAGTTTGTGTTATAAGCGGGGGTGCATGCACATCTCACGGTCAACTTTAAATGTATTATTCCTCTCGTGATTGGATCATGTTATCAGACTGAGATACTTTTTTTCAGAGTTCATCTACTTTCAGCGGTTACACTGCAGACGTCACTTTGTGCTCAATTTATCCGACGGTTTCTCTCAACGTCACTCAGAACTTAAGTTAATAAGTTAAAAATGGAAGTGCTGAAAGACTTAACTTTCTGTGTTTGCGCTGCCACTTCAACTTCTTTAAGTATTCTGAAGGTCCCATATTGTAGAAAGGGATATTTCGACGTCTTTGCTGCTCATGAAACGGGTCTAAGTGATTAATAAACGTTGTGAAATATCAAAACATTCAATCACACAGCCCGTATTCAGAGACTGTGTCTTTCAGGACTTCCGTCAGAGTAGAAGTGCTGCTAAACTCTGTGTAGTAAACACACACAGTAGGGACGGTGTGAAGACGGCAAAGGCGCAATATTATTGTTAAATATGGATTATTAAAGCATGTTCCTGTTCTAGTAGAAGCCTGGAAATGAGCATTTGTCTCCTTTTGCTATAACTATGCGAAGGTTTTTCTTCAGAAACTTGCCAGTGAAGTCTCGTATGTTTCTAATGCAACTTTCTTTGTCTACGGAAGTCAGTATTAGAGAAAAAGTTTTTTCCCCCCCACTTGTTTTACCAAAAGTGCAGTTCATATGGAAGCAACATAATAATAAAATGCAGCTTTTTCCATCAGAGACATGAATACAGTTGCTCACCCGCTTGCAGTACTTCCTCCGCGTCTCGCGTCATTTAACTTTTTACTTTCTGCACGTGTCTCGGCCTTATTGTACCATCGCATGTCTGCAGACGGCACACATCAGAACCAGATCTGAGCGGCCGGTTCGTTGCCAAGGCTTTGGTGCCCAGCGTGGTGTTGCTTCCTGCAGGAAGAGGGAGAGCGGAGGAAAAAAGCAAAACAGGACATCTTCAGATCTGTCAGGGGAGCAGCCCCTCTCCTCTTCTCTGCCCCTGGGGGAAATCGCAGCAAAGGAAGCGCTCTCTCCCTCCTTTTATCCCTCCTTTGTATCCCCCCTTCTTCTGCCCTCGCCCTGCTCTGCTCTCCCCGGGAGTTCCAGTACTCCTCTTTTCCTCCGAGACACGGAATCAAACGCTGATGGATGTCACCTTGCAGGATCTCAAAAACTGACAGCCGCTGTCAGTCTGACTGTAACTCGTCATTTCTGTGGGACTACTTTCTGATAGAATACATGTTTTTTTGGGGGGGGGGGGCAAACAGAACTTAATTAATAAAAATTACATTTCACATCACAATAAATGGCACTTTTTGCTCACCTAAAAATGCCCTACGTAGCACTTTTAACACCGCTACATTACCCTCACATTACTATGTCAAGACATGCACATGAATGAATTACAACAAACTGGCAGCCTTCATCTCATGTTTTCCTCTGATGTTAAGTATTGAGTTTATAAATCAGTATTTGCAGCAATTAAAATGTACTTTCATCTCTTTTTTAAATCTTTGAAATAATATTCACAGTAAAAAATCATTAAAACTGGATTCCTTAGAAAATCATTTTTACAAAACACTTCATTTCATGATTACTTTTTGGGGGGCTTTGTTAGTTAAAGTTTCTCAAAATTACAATATTTCTCATTTTACTTTCTTGTTGCGAAGACAACATTTTGTACTTAATTTGCCAGGACGTGAAATAGACTTTTACCTCCTGTGAGCACTGCGTAGTAAAGTCACAATTTGACCTATTTTTAAAAAGTGCCTTGTAAAAAAAAAAAACAATACAATGCACAGCAGAGACCACAACCAAAACCTGGACAATATGGCCAGAGGATAAAAATATGCGACGCACTGAGCTTAGATGGATCAACGTTACACATTAAGCACATCTGTATTTCCCAGCAGTAACTAGGTGTTTATGACCGGTCCGAGTGGAGCCGGAGCAGAAACAGTAACTCTAAACTCTCCTCTCATCCCCTAACCCACTCTTAAACCACTGTCAAGGTTACCACAGCCAGTGTGTGTGTGTGGTTTTGCCTCTTCGTGAGTGCTCTTCCATGGCCTGTTATTGCGGTCGTGACGGAGGCAGGAGAGCTGGAGTTGGGGAGGTTTTTGTGGTGTGCTGTGTGGAGGCGGACCCGACAGAGGATGACAGTCCGTTGGCCGAGCGCAGTGTGTTCTGGTGGAGCGTGTGGTTCTTCGAGGTCTCGCATTCAAACTGTAGTCACTGGCTGTGTTTGAGGAAAGTGACGGCCAAATTCAAAGTGAAGAGCCTCTGACTCAAAGTCACGTCGCGCTACTCGACTGTCGACTTTCGTTTATTTGACTGAAAAACCTATTTCTTCTCAGATTTTTGCTTTTCAAAAGACAAAACCATACTTCTACTCAAATCTAAATCCTAAAACATGTTTTACTTTGTGTCATTGTGTCGGTAACACTGCACTCTGTCCGTATCGGACCACTGTTGTTCTCTCTCAGGTCTGACCGAACACGTACGGTGGCCGACAAGTGCAGACATGCTGCAGACAAACAGCCGAAGACGTTTCCATCGGGAGAAAGCGCTGCTGCGGCTTCAGAGACGATGCCGATTCAAAAACACATGCAAAAAATATATATATATACGGAAGCGCGCTGCAGAAATCCCAAAACAAATGAAGACACGCTGCAGATACAGAAACAATGCAAAGTCAAAAACACCAAAAACAAATGCAACAGGAGAAACGCTGCACAGCCAATCAACACAACGGAAGTTCAGTTACAATATCACAAAAGAGCAGCTGAATTACATCGCTGGCGTTAGCTCTTTTATGACATTGTAAACAGTCAAATTAAAAAAGAAATGCATGCCCCTACATGTCAACTCTTTACTTTTCTTTCTGCTTCAATAACAAACACTCTTGTCTCATCTCTCTCTCTCAGGTCAAAATCAAGGTGATCCACGTCCTGGAGAACTTCTTTGCATCGTTTCTCTATTTGCGGCATGTTTGCTATTAATTTGTTTTGGGTCTGTGCATCATTTATTTTTCATTTGCAGCACGTTATCCTGGTTATTTGTTATTCGCATGCGTTTTTGAATTGCCAATTGTCTCTGAAGCTGCAGAGCGCTCGTGTTTCGGGGCCGTTGTGGCGCGTTGGCACTCGTCGGCCACCGTACGTACACACTGTGCACCGTGGCGGCACATTAAGCCGCAATGCACGGGAGCCATATAATCATACAACGGCTTCTGTTGCACCAATCAGTAAGAGTGTCATTAGCAAAGTAGCATAGCATGGACCCCCAAGCTACAATGAATAATGAGGAGATGGAGCGATAAAGGAGCAACACATGAACAGTACAGACCGCTGATGAGAGAGAAAACAGGCAGAGAGCCCATAATGGACAGCTGGTGTTCAGTGGAGACTGCCTGGCTTCCCGTTGCTCTCTTTCCGTGTGGCGATTAGATAACATCTCTTACCTTATTCACTGCAGCCCACATGCACTCTGCTCTATTGTACACGGGCAGGCTGGCATGTTGGGGAAAGGGAGAATAACCTTGCCTGGTTGCCTCTGACAACACTGCGCTTCAAAGGGAGGCGGCAGGGAAAGAGAAACAGAACGAGTATGTCTTGTGTTCAGGCAAAATAGCTTAAGAATGGGCCCGAATGGGTCGTTTAGGAACACTCTTCAACCTTTGTTTCAGTGTTTGCGATTAAAAAGTTTCAAGTGCAACAAAAGAGCCACATAGACGGGTAACACATCCAGCGTGTCTGATATCATTCCCCATCAGGCTAACACAGACCACCGTAGCAGAGTGCCACCCCGTAGCACCGCATACACAGTACCACCTCTGCTGTTCTGCACCATTAACACACACACACACACACACTGTCATCACACGCAGCTCAACTGTAAAAGTCCCTCCATTCACCTCTGATTCCTCTCAATCTTTCAACTTTTGCAGAATCCCCCGCCTGTACAAAGGGAGTGTGCACGAAAGAATACAGTGTGTGTGTGTGTGTGTGTGTGTGTGTGTGTGTGTGTGTGTGTGTGTGTGTGTGTGTGTGTGTGTGTGTGTGTGTGTGTGTGTGTGTGTGTGTGTGTGTGTGTGTGTGTGTGTGTGTGTGTGTGTGTGTGAGCAGTTAACAACGCTCCCCTCCCGTTCCTTGTCAAGCCGACGCTTTGATCTGTCTTCAGGGTGTCAGCTGGCGGCCATGTTTGTTTGCCCAGCGAGGTAGGCTACCTGTGTAATTGCCTCTAACGAAGTGACTTGTTTTGATCCGGCCTGAAATCGAATCCGCCGGGATGAAGACGTGGAAACGGGTCTGAGGTTACTTGGGGGTTTTGAAGCGTGAGCGCCGGCCGTGGCTGCGACTAGTTAAGCTGTTTCAAGGGTGAAGAAGGTTTTAGTTCTCGAGGACGTTCATATTATGAGGAGGAAAATGTTGGCTTAGTGCTGCTTTGGCTTGTCACTGTTCTTTTCTTCGCATCCACCCACCACATCACCTTCTTTCTCTCTTTTCCTTGCCCTCATCTCCCTCTTTATACCTCTCATAAATATACAGTATACGCACACACACACACACACACACATCTACTTGTTGACTCAAACGCTCTCCCTCAGCTCGAACACGCTTCCACACACATACTTCTGCTCCTGTGAATCATTTAAGCCCTGGCAGCAGTTCAAGAACAAGCTCAAAGAGAATGTTGTTGGCAGGAGGCTGCAGTACTTCACCTCTCCGTAAAGGTTCGTGAGAACACAATGTGTTCCTCCTCTGCTCTGTCCTCTCTCTCTCTCCTCACCTCCCTCCTTACTCTCACTTATCCTCTGTCCACCGAATCTGTTCTGTGCTCTTTCCTTCATCCCGTCACCTCATCGGTTACCTTCCGTCCTCCTTTCAATTTGTTTCCGTTATTGCACTTGCAGACAAATTATTGTCCATCGTTGATTTTAGCATTTTCCATGCCGACAGGCGTTTAACCAACATATGCTTATAAGCTATTTGTATGAAAGTGAGTGATAAAAAGTGAAGCATGCAAGTTATTATTCTTGCTTTTTGCTGTGTCATATTTTCCAAAGATGTAAACTTTAAAAAACAGAAGAGTTGTCTGTGATGTCTTATGACAATAATTCAGAATTCGTACCAAATTCCGGGCGTTGTTGCTTTTTTAAAGTTGACTACGTCCATGTCAGAGGAGTTACTGTGGAAGGCCGTAGAGCTTCCCATAAGCTTCCTGCAGCCGATAAGAAACGTAAACACGTAAAAAAATACACATCACCCCTCTGCACTGGAGCTAATGAAGGGGTGATGGTGGGGGGATGATCTGAGTGTTTGAAGGAGAGGGGATGGACTGTACAAAGTAAGGAAGTGACCCTCACACACCACCCGCCGAGCATCCAACCGTAATAAGACTTCTTATAGGTGCACATACATGCACACACCTCAAAGGTGAGAATACACATGTGTTTATGTCTGTATACCCCCCCCCCCCCCCCCCCATCCGCATCCCTCCCCGAACCTTAATCCGTGCAGGCGGGGATGTAAAGGAGTTGGGTGGAATCTGGTGGTCAGTGTTTATTTGCTCTGTCTCTCTCTTCTTTCTCAGAGGAAAGAGAGTCATGTTGGAGACGCCACATGAGGGCTGAGGGTACATCCTTCTTTTTCCTCTCCACCTCATCCCTTTATCCCTCCACCACCCCCATGTCACCCATCTCTTTCCTGCACCTCATACGGATTCCATTGAAGAGAGGCAGTGTGTCTTGTTGATGTTTAATCATGGAGGCGAGCCAGATGCAGACGAACCAGAGACCAACCCGGAGAGATGAAACTGGGACAACCGGTGAGGGAATCCTGTCCTTGGCAGATGCGCCAATGCAAGACTCAAACATGAAAGCATGCGTTCTAACACTTACACACTCATACACTTACACTTATCGACGCTCATTGACTCCTGCATAATACCTGCAGGTAAAATGCAACCATAGAAAAACTATAAATAAAATAGCATCAAGGACGACAGAACTCTTCAACAGGCTGTTTGACACTTAATATGGATCAACGTTCCATTTAGCATTTAGTTCCATTTAGTTCCATTTAGTTGATAATCATCGAATCAATCGTATACAACCTCCTGGAATTAGATATGCTCTTCATTTTCTAAAGCGTATAATTCAGCCATAGCTTTATCAGAGGATGTGTGACACAGAATAGAGGTCAATTAAATGTGTGCATCCTTGTGATATTATCTTTAAACAGCAGGGTTCCATTGATTCAACAAAAAAGGCAGTGTAGACGATTTACTATTTACTACTGTTCATCATGACCACTTAGTTTTTGCAAACTCGACAATAATAATTACAGCAAGTTCATTTTAAAAGTTTAAATACTGCAACTAATACCACCAGCACCACTACTTCTGCAAATAATGACAATAATCATATTTTTCATCACAATTGTTTGTTATAATTAGATTACACCATATTATTTTATGAGAGTTTATTGCATTTATTTTTGCAATTAATAATGAATAACTTATGATGGTAATATAAATTATTGTTATTATTATTATTCTACATTTTTAAGATAAATTGTAGCTCTCTCACCAGTTTTCTGTCTGGTACGCGGTTGCCGGGCTAAAGCCTCTCCAGCCCGGGTGGTGGTTCTCCGGTCCCGACCTGACCCGGTGGATCCGTCCGCCGCATTCCACCCGCACGCGCTATCATAAACATCCTAGTCCTGAACCTGCCAGGGCAGGAAGTGCGCGAGGACAGGAATTCCACTCTTTCAAATTACATTACGACCCGTCGCAGTGATGGCTCGTCACTTCAGGCCTGTGATAGGCTGCATGCACATAATGTATATTACATCAACGCAAATGCATTTTTCATACAAGTGTGTATCTCATGTTTGATCTTTTTTTGTGTTGAAGGATTTAGGATGTATATTTATCTAAGAATAAAACAGACTGTGAGCAGTGTCAGTCGTCTCATGTCTCATCGAAATACATTTAGAAAGATAAGACACTATAGCATGCAAATCTGTTAGAATTAAATATAGTCCGATTTATAATTATATATGACCGATTTGATTACGGTGAAAAGGATTAATAAATTGCCTGAATTTTGAGGAAACGTGTCAAAAATAGACTTTGGGTGCAAAGCACATTTCCATTTGAGCCCATATTACACTGAGCAAGTAAGCATATTTTAGCTATTCATTAGCCATCAGTTGCTTTTTTATGGTTAGTTATGTTAGTAATTTATTAATGTATTTGTTTGTGAAGGCTATTTGTTTATTGCCTAAAGCCTCAAAAGAGGCTATACCATCAAATTAACATTCCTCAGCGCCTCACTGAAGCCCACAACCAGTTCAAGTTTCAGGCTCCTTGTTTTGTTTACGGATTGTCGACATGCCAGTTCTTTAGCTGTTGTTGTGACGTGACGCGCGTGCACTGCGGCAGCTCCGACCCGGGGAGGTTACAGGTAATGAAGGAGGAGGGGGGGCAAGAAACCTATTTAACCTGACGCATATACCGGTGGTGCTCGGTGGTCGTTCGGGTGAAATTGGCCTCTGTATTTTTTAATTCATTTGTGATGTTTGTGAGGACAACTTAACAGGAATATGTTCTAGCCGCTACACCTGGTCACCTATCGGCTTTAGAATAAGCTAACACATTGAGATATGTACATGTTCTTGGGACATTTTTGGCTACATTTGAGCATTTCAGCCTATAGCTCATCGGCCGGTTGCACAGCATCCATTGCATTGTCTTTGCAGGGTAAACGCAGGTGTAATTAATGACATTAATTACGGCCCTGCTCTAAAATGTGCCTGCAGACTCACTGGAATGACTGTGACTCGATAAATAGAATGAGAGTGTAATTAATTTGACATATGTGTTGAGCCTGCTGTGACATGTTACAATGGCTGCTGTGAAGAGGGCCTTACAGTGTTTTTAGGGAGATGCACGGGGACCACCAGGGTCTTTGAAGGGGTTAAGAGGGTCCTCTATAAATCGAGAAACATTAAATGATGACCAGCTAAATGGACGTTTATATTGCTGGATAAAGGGAACAATTTCAATTCATTTTTAGATATTTTTTTTACACTTCAGTATTTCAATGCAACTGTTCTAACAATCATATTCGTATGATTCATTATATCAATAAACAGACGGTTTTGATACATTTAAACACCATGTCACTCTGAAAGGTCTTCCCTCAAAAGTGTGTTGGGTGATTCTATTTCAGTTGTTTCAGTGCAGACGAGAAGACCACAGACTTGTTTTCTCTGGAACAACAACAGAAGATAAACAAAGCCCGAAATCATGATGTGAACCGAAACACAGAGACAAAGGGGGTAGTTTGTGGTCTGCTGCTTGATTTATTGTTGGACAAACTTACAAACCATCACCGTAATAATACAAACAAACTGAAGGTCTTTATAGTCGAACCAACACTCATTCCATTTGTTCACGCTGGTGTCCTCTGTCATAAACAAGCATCCATGCAACAGCTGTATGAAAAATAGAAATATTTGTAATCATTTTATTTATCTACAAATTCGTGGTTTACCCCCTCGTGTGTCATTTGATAGCAGCGTTAATTAACACATTGAATGATGCAACGCTTCTACTAAGCCAACTACTTGCAGCGCGGTGGGCATAACAGTGTGTAGAGATTAACGGGAAACGTTCTCCTTCTTAAACATGTGAGGGAGGAAAAAAAAGACACTGAAACAAGAAATAGCACCGCGCCGCAACGCTCCGAGCTGCGAGTCTGCGTTAATTGCGCGATGAGAGATGGTTTGGCTCTCGCCGCGGTTCAGCTGCTGCGGGACCGGGTGCAGGGTGATGACACACATGCCAATGCTGCTCCACCTGCACGGACTCCCAGAGCACGGAAATACACTCCGCGGAGAAAGCCGAGCGGACCCTCATGGGTGGCCCCGGAGAAATGTATACCTCTCTCCGTGCACTTCCCCTCTCTACGCGAGCTCATTAAGCAGCACTGTCTGTGCAGAGTTTTTGGGGTTTTTTTTAGACCATGCGTTTGAAAATGTGCCTGTCTTTGGTGGCCGAGAGGAGGAAGTGGGAGCCTCCATTTGAGCGCGTGTAGTCAAATATATTTGACTATTTGTTTGAGAAAAGCTGGAGCGAAAGCTTGTTGAAACAGACGAGACAACATATCCTGTCAGGTGCTGTGTTTCACATTTAACATATGTGAAAGATTGTAAACCTAAAATGCAAGATGTAAACATTTCTATAGATATATAACATTTAATTGTTTATTGTAAGTATTTCATTTTCGTTGTGCACGAAAATATTACAAAATAATCTGACCAGTCAATACTTTTCTGAAAGGCTTGTTTGCTGTCAAGCCGAGAAGGCAAAGCAAAAGATCATTTATGTCTGATGGCCTTTTATGCATTTGGATTTAAATAAATATTCTAATTAGACAATCCCGGCACTGGGAGTTTCTCCCTTTCCATTTTATCCCGTTTGAATGCAAATATAGTTCCATCTCCATAGTTTGCTATTTTGACCCGAGTGTGATTCGAAGAAAAAAATTCAACGTATTAAAAAGAGAAGATTATTATTTCAGTGACTGTAGGCGGAACTCAAATACGCACAAATCACGACGCACGACGTCGCGTTGGAGTCTGTCAGTGGACGTGAAAAAAAGAAGAGGAAAGGAAAGGGTTGGGCTTACTGACTCGCAAACCACAACTTGGGTTGCGCCTCCATCAGAAACCAGTTTAGAAAAATCCCCGTTGAAGAAAGAGAGAGGGAGGTCTGGTGCATGTCACCCACTGAGCCACAAAATAAAGTTCTCTCTCTGTGCACTTTGGAAGACAGCTTTCAATCCGCGGTGCATCCTGAGGTTCTGCAACATTTTCGCTGCGCACCATTAATTAAGGTTTGCTTTCTCCGCATTTTGGGACTGGACTTGTTTTGTTTTTGGTGCGCGCAATGATGGCCACTTACCCGAACCAGGAGGATGACGCAATGACCCTGATGAACCACGACACCAACACCACAAAGGAGAAGGAGCGACCCAAAGAGGAGCCGGTGCAGGAGAAAGTCCCGGAGAAAGCAGATCCGTCCCAGAAGCCGCCGTACTCCTACGTCGCTCTCATCGCCATGGCCATCCGGGAGAGCACCGAGAAGCGGCTCACTCTGTCCGGTATTTACCAGTACATCATCACCAAGTTCCCCTTCTACGAGAAGAACAAGAAGGGTTGGCAGAACAGCATCAGACACAACCTGAGTCTCAACGAGTGCTTCATTAAAGTCCCGCGGGAGGGCGGCGGGGAGAGAAAGGGGAACTACTGGACCCTCGACCCGGCCTGCGAGGACATGTTCGAGAAGGGGAACTACAGGAGACGCCGCAGGATGAAGCGGCCGTTCAGACCTCCACCGACGCACTTCCAGCCGGGGAAGTCGTTGTTCGGGGGAGACGGCTACGGCTACCTGTCCCCACCCAAGTACCTGCAGTCTAGCTTCATGAACAACTCCTGGTCGCTCGGCCAGCCGCCCACCCCGATGTCCTACACGTCCTGTCAGATGGCCGGTGGCAACGGGAGTCCGGTGAACGTGAAGGGGCTGTCGGCCCCCTCCTCTTATAACCCCTACTCCCGCGTGCAGAGCATGGCGCTCCCCGGCATGGTGAACTCTTACAACGGCATGAGTCACCATCACCATCCCGCGCATCCCCACCATGCCCAGCAGCTGAGCCCGGCCACGGCAGTACCGCCTCCGGTCTCCTCCGGCAACGGAGCGGGCCTCCAGTTCGCTTGCTCCCGCCAGCCCGCGGAGCTCTCGATGATGCACTGCTCTTACTGGGAACACGAGACCAAACACTCGGCGTTACACACGAGGATTGATATTTAAAGTTTACCGAAATGGTCTGTGTAAAAAAAAAAAAAAACGAGGAGTCTTGAGAGCGAGAGTAAATTCCTGTGATTTCAAAAACAGAACCAAGAGTATTTTTTTTTTGTTTTTTTGAAGAGACCATTGTTGACGAGCTGTGTGGGTCCAGCTGACATCCATGTGTGCCGATGGAGAGGTATGCGCGAGTTGATGTGGGGAGAGTTTTACTAAATGGAATCGGGAGGCAAAGAAGTCCCCAGGACACACCGGGTAGCACCGCTTCCGGGAGCCATTTCGTGCGCCGGTATTACACTTGGACTGATGGCCGTAACTCGGTATTGTTGTCATAATTGTGCCTTTTATGAAAAGATTGATTTTCACGGGCACGGACATTGCTGACATCGCTTCGGCTGTGTGTTACTGGTATGCGTAATGGTTTCTCTCAACTTTACGCACGGACCATCCCAACTGTTGCCAAATGAAACGTGGACATAAGATGCCCTAATTAAGTCAGTGCTTTGAATGTGTAATTGAATCAGAGCTCAATTTGGCCCTCTTAACTTGCACTGAGCAAGGCCTGCACGGCGAAACGTCACCTCCTGCGTGAACTCTGCTGGGTTAAAAGGTGAACGTGTGAGATCCAGACTGCCAGCCATACAATTCAGGGTTTTTCATAATTATTGATCCCGCATGTATGATATTAATTCCAATATGACGCCAGCCAGTGCCAGGTTTTGGTAATCTTTTTGATTATTATTATTATTATTTTTTTTTTATAAACGTGATTAGCTATATTGTCTCATTCATGTTGGGGCCATGTTTCATTTTAATTAGCACTTTTCCGTCTTTTCTAGGTTTGTGAATTTCTTAATAAACTTGTATTTCTTAAAGTAATACAGTGGTCATGACGTAATTGTTTTTATGCTTTAGGCTGTGATAACCACTGTTGGCACTAAACAGCATTCAACAACTCTGTGACGGTGACGCAGCATCAAAACGTTATTGTTGACATATACGGTATTTTCAGAAATGCCAAGGATATAATAATCGTATAAACCATTGTGCAGGGCTTTGAGGGTTGACTCTGCACTTATTCGACCATTAACCGTAAAATGTCAGATTTTCAAGCATTACGTGTCTGGAAATTTGATCTATAAATATGAATACATATTTAATCAGTTGCTAATTTTCTTAAATGTATGCACATTTATTTTATCTCAACTGTGTGACTACATCAAAATAGAGATAGAAACAGAACTTCACATATAATAACTAAGTAAAAATGACAACAATAATAATAAGTTAAATATAAATACAGAATTGATAATCAATCAATCAATAATGTGTGATTGATAATTAGTGTCCCACAGTCTGTTTGATATTTAATATGTTGTGTGAAAGTCTTCAGGCTCATATGCACTTACTGCTCAACAAAAACATGCTGTGCGCATCATTCATAACTAATCATTTCCTGTTACCCTGATCACGATGAATTTGTTTTTTTTGTCTCTCTTCAATATTGAATATAATTTGTTATTAACATAATTCACAAATGAAGCCGTGTCAGTAGAATAATGGCGATGCGTGGAGGCCGTCCTCGGGTTTATTGTTTTATTATATTTTTTGAGGGCTCACTTTCAGGACAGGAGAAACAAAAAAACAAGGTCTGATGAAATGCGAAGTTTTATACCCTCAATCTGATGTGGTTTGTTCTAATTGATTGATTGATCATCATTTTTGTAGCCTATTTTATAATACTCTAAATTCAACAGCAGCAACAACAACAACACTATTACCATACTACTATTAATACTACTACCAATAATGAAAATAACTTCGATATAACGATGAAGCTGGCAGCAAAAGGTGACATCACACACACACACACTCACGCGCACACACGTACACACAAAGAAGACTTCATTCATCCCGTGCTGCCGTGTCAACGAGTCATTTGCTAAAATATGGACGCTTGCTTCACACTGCTCCACGTGTTGTCTTTGAGCGCGAGACTGTTACATATTCCATCTAACCTCTTGATAATAGAGACATGTTGACGAGTGAGACGCCTTTACGTCATTCACCGCCCCTCCTAAAAGCTCCATATTATCACAGCGATAGACTTTAGGGCCATCTGGTTTTCACTTTTACATTTAAGGGTTCTCTCACAACAACGCAACCCGAGTTATTGTTTTTTTTAAAGCTGACCAATTACAGAATATGATTTCTTAACATCCAATAGCCTATTTTATATTGGATTGTGGGATCAGCGGGGTCTCGGGCGCGCCACCTCGATTCACCCTCTGAGCTGTCAAACACAGACTCATCATCAAAAAGCAAAACACCCACTCCCCAAAAAAACACACAGTACACACCCACACATATGATATCATAAGGCTGAAAACGATATTTGCACAAATGGTGGAATATTAATGAGGTTTGAATAACGTTATTTTAGGAATCCCATTAACTTTAGTAAAAGCTGCGATCAGCACAAATGGTATTAGAATTCGTGAACTTTTCTTTATTTTGTTAACATGAAACACTATTTAAAAGGGTTCTCGGTGACTGCGATCTGGCAGATTTCAAGATGTCTAACTTTTAAAACGGCTCGACTTAAATTCAAGTAAAGCGGGCAACACAGATGCATGAGCGCAGAAAATAATAATAATACAGGGATTTATTACAAGGAAATATTGGTGAAAAATCTCATACATTGCTTTAATTAACAACGTGTTTTTATTACATAGACATCTTTGTTGACCCGCTTTTAGGCAAAAGGCTATACCTTTTTTTTTAAATACACAAATTTCTTCAAGTTAAATTGAAAAGGTTGTTTTCAAAATAAAATACTCAATATGAACATTACAATGGCAATATAATAATAGCATGCATTGTTGCTGAAGTCCCTATAATAAACCTGCATATATATTTGTATAACGACTTGTGGATGAGATTTAGGGACATATAGGCCTATATTTTAAAAGTTTAGCAGAGATGACTGGAACTCAATGAGAGAACATGTTCACTCCATTACAACATCAGCATGCAACCGTAATTACACTGCTAAAATAGAAAGTCCGGATAATTCTAGGTTAAATGTATTTTTCTCGGCAGCTTTCGGGATGAAGAATCACGTGTTCGTTACGTCGTTTGCCTAAAACAAGCCTGTGTTGAACTGGAACATGAAATGTAAAACGCCGCTGTAGCTTCGGGACTAATCGGAGGAACCCTGTGACTCTCGTCCGGTGTGCAGAGGCAGCTGAAGAAATGTAGCTGTGTTCATCATCCTCTGCTTCCTCACATTCATGTTTTGTAAACAGTGAGGAGATAAGGGCGCGTTTGAAAGGCAAGCGTGTTCTAAACACTCTTCAGAAAATAATAAATACCAGTGTTTTACAAGAACTTGTGTTTCAGAGAGTGTAACTAAATATGATCCAGAGATGGGTTTTATGATTTTAATGTTAATCAACGTAATGTTGTTGTTTTTAAAAATGTATTGTGGCACAAAAAGGACAAATGTCACGTTTAGTTTATTAATATAGTTTTAGGAATATATACTTTTTATTATTAGCATTGGTGCGCCTATAATACGTCATTTGTGGTGGTAGATTTTGCAGTTCATTTGTTTAAACTTGCTTTTAGTTTGTCAGGAAACTGTGAGCTACTTCTGCAACAAATGCCTTCAAGTAACACATCAAAATACAAACATACGCCTCTTTTTATTTTACACGTTGAGCCCTGCATCTCCTCTGTAAAGGACAAAACAGCGAATGCGCGGACTTGGTTGCGGACAGCAGGTGTGCATCTGCGCAGAAGGGTTGTCAGTTGAGCCGGTGGGGAACAATGGGCCTGCATACAGGAAGTCTCAGGGAGCTGACAGAGATAAGGCCAGCCGAGGTTCATGGCTCCAACAGGCCTGCGTTCAGAATATATATACAGTCTTCTTTAAGTCGACAGATGTGCACGTTGTTTTCATTTAGGAAATATATTTTTACTTTGCATTCGAATATTTAACACAATTCCAAAATGAATTAACTGCGTACTATTTACGATTTACTTACTATTTTAATGAATTTAACCTAGTTGTTGACCTTCACTGGCGCGTAAATGTTGAGTTTATCATGATATTTTTGCAAATAAAACTTTAAATACAAACTTAAGAAAATGATAAGCTAATTTGTTTTACATATCAACCTACTAATGGTTGCATTCGAGGACATGCAACAAAAACTGCAGCTCTTACAAATATGCAATAAAACACAAGCGTTGAATAAAGAGTGGTGAATAAATGCTGCTGTTAATTTCTCCATTATTTCTGCACGAGGTGGAAATGTGCGCTTCCGCTTTCGTTCGTCTTTTTTGCGCTGAATAACCGTGATTGTATCCTTTGTTGTGCTCTCAGAGATGACAGATTATTATCAACAAGACGAATGAGGTCAACTCATTGTACAACGGGAACACATTTGACCCTCGCTGCTGCTTCTTCTTCTTTGTGCGCGCGCGCACACACACACACGTGCAGCTGCGTCGGCTATACCTGGACTTGTTTTGGGCCCTTGACGTGCTTGCACGCTCGACGGGTCGCCGGCGATGCGACCCGGCCGGACGAGTCACACGCAGGTTAGCAGGTTTCCCCAAATACTCGCACACAATTGAATTCCTGGCGTGTTTGAGATGGAAGGAGCAACAGTTTCCACGGAGCAGCGGCGCGCATCACCCGGAGCCCATTGAAAAGGAGAGTAAGGGGGGGGGGGTCACCACTGTTTGGTATACATCAGCTCCAAACAGGAAAATATGCGAAGATTTGATCGCATAAAAATCCGGCAATTGTCTCAAATCAGCATGAGTAATTTTTTTCCCTTTCTCTCTCGTTGCAGCAGAAATCATCTCTCTTCTATCGGAGCTATTTCTATGACATGACTCAACATAGAGCTGTTTATTTTCAGAGCGCGTCCTCTGGTGAATCTCCAGCTCGACGTGATGTTTTCACGACACTCTGCTGATTCCCATCTCGATGACAACGCGCGCGAAACAATAGCCGAAATGCAATAACTATTTTAATTTGCCAAAATAATTACAATAGCGCGCATTGATACGCGCGCAGTTTATAAATAGGAAGCCGCAACGTTTTGTTATACAGTGGACCTCTGGTCAACAGAAGGTTCATCAAAATGTCTATAAATACACACACCAGTGTCTATTCTATTCTAGGAAAAACAAAAAAAAGATGGACTGTAAAAAAATCATGACGCACTGATCTCTGTTTACCCTCCAGCGGGCCGCTCAAATGTCCGAGTGAGCGTGAAGGGGTCACGAGATGAAGAGGTTTGTGTATACTATATAAGTATAATAGTTCTTTTTTTTGTTAAAGCAAATATTATTTTATGTCCATTTCACATTTATGATCACAAAAACATGATGTGATGACCAGCATCCACAGCGCCATCCAGCATTTAGCAGCATCAAGACTTCTCGTTCATTTCTGAAGTGGATGTGGCGGAAGTGGCCAGTTTATGCTGTAAAAAGGGGGGGGGGGATACAAATGTTTCCTCTCTCTTGATTATGAGCCGCAAATTGCTTTGTCGGGATTGAAGTGGCAGAGTCTCTTTTCCCATCGCGCGCTGATGGATTCTATTTTTAACAAAAGGCCTTTCCTTTTTCTCGCCCTCTTTAACAAACTTCCGCAGGGTTTGGCAACAAGAAGCTATTAAGGATAACCCTTCTCCTGTTAACATGCAATCAATCAAAGATGAGGCCGAACTCCCACAGCGGTCATTAAGGGGGCCCAGCACCTGTTCTCGTGATACTGTAGGATATAAATAATAAAGCAGGAGGACCGTCTTCATTTCGACAGAGAGCGACACGTCATCGCTGCAAAATCAGCTCTATCAGTAACAGAAATATGAGCTCCTCCGGATATACGAACGCCAAACACTGAGCTTATTTCACCAACAAAACAATTCCAGAAAGGCCCTCTTATTTATACTACCGAGGGTTCCTTAAATTTCACAACAGTGCACGAGGATACAAATCATACACACACTTAATGACACATCATTCAATTAATGAAGTGGTGATTCTTTCAAATGCTGGCTGCTGTTGTAGCTCTCCATCAAATCTGTATATTGTTATTTTATTGGTTTATAAATGATGAGGTTTTTATGAAGTAAGTCTCCATAGCAAAACAGGAAGTTGACCCTGAGGCCCGACCCTGGCCACGCCTTGATAGCCAAAAACCAAAACTCTTTCAAGCAATTACATCCCTCTTGGCAAGACCTCACAATTAAACAAATGATGATATTTTGATATCCATAATTATACGCATTCACGTAAGGTACCCTTTCAAGCTCAACGTGCTTTGTGTTACACGCTCATCATCTGTGAAGAGATTATGCACAGTGTGGGGTTTTTGGACTGAGTTTTTTAGGGGGGGGGGGTGCATTTAATCAAATAAGAGGAGCAGTAATGGAAGCATGCTGGACCCGGGAACCATACGCTGCTCCCTGATGTTGAGCAAATTTCAGACAATGAGAACGTTATGAGGGGGGGGGGGGGGGGGGCTTTAAACCTGAATAAAAAGGTTTTTAGGCCAGTTTTAAAAGAGACCAGTGTGTCTGTGTTGCCCTTACGTGGTCAGGGAGACTGTTAGGCGTGGAGCTGCCGAGCCAAAGGCCCGGCCGCTCATGGTGCGGAGCTTGGTGCTGGGGACCCGGAGGAGCGAGCTGCTTGATGATCTGAGGGTGCGGGTGGGGATTTGGGGAGTGATGAGTTTTGTAGGTAGGGAGGTGCGTGTCCATTTATGCATTTATGTGTGAGTAGTAGGACTTTGTAGTCAATCCGGAATGAGACAGGGAGCCAGTGAGTGCAGAATGGGTGTTGCTCACGGAAAGCCTGTTTATGGACAGTGAGCCCAGAGTGTCTGCAGCGTCGTTCCAGAACACTAGACCACTGAGAGACCGCTTAAATGTACGTTAAGGAAAACACACGTTATAATTGATAGTGTGCTTGTGACCTGGTGACCCCGTAGAGCTCCTCAGGACCTGCTTTAGGCTCTTTACGTGGCACCGTAGCCAGCCAGGTATCCACGCGCAGCAGCCAAATGACACCGAATATCATCTTTCATTGAAAGCAGTCACATTGGAAACATCTACAGAAGTCACCCAGATGTGCTCACTCTGAAAGAGTGATCATTAGTTCTTCACTCTCCTCAATACAAGTGTGCTGTGTAGGTCTCTGCTGCCCCCTGGTGGCGTGAGCAGGGCTTTTATTGTGTAACGTGACTCAGCTCTCCTGTTGTTGTTTGAATCAGCTATACATATGTTACCTAACAATAAGAGACTCCATGAAAAGACTGTAGAACTTTAATATCATGACCGTTGTGCTGGAGTTCATTCCAAATATTATTTGCAAAAGAACAAAAGGATGTAACATGTAAATCGAGACAAATGTCCCCAAAAATATGCCAAAAACTGCCTTTCAAACAACCAATCACAAAATGACTTCCTTAAACTCTTCCTCACGAAGGATAAACCTTTATTAAAACTGTGTAAATGTGTGTCATGTTGACAGAAAATAGTTGACAGGTCACGGTAAATAAAAACAGGTGAAAATATGATTATGGTTGTGGCCTACTGGACAATGTCGAGCTGAGAATGTCTGTGACCGTGTGAGTGGCAGCTGCCCTTTAAAGAGCAGTTGTGCCCGCAGTAATTAAGTACAGAACATACTGGACTTTAACATATTTGTTGACTGATGAAACATTGTAAACAAAATGTTAATAAAACCCCCAACATTTACCATGAAAACCAAAAGTATGTTTCCTATCAGGCCTGTTTAATGAAATATGAGCTGCATTCACCCATTTGAACACCAGAGGGCAGCAAAGCTCATCCTTTACTAACCAACTAAATGCTTTAAACATTTCATAACGATAGAAAGTAACAACTATCAAAATACGGGATTATCTCATAATGACGTTTCGTGGCTTAACTTGGTGATCAATGGCTAAATTCAAGATTCATAACGGCTAAAGGGACGTAGCCTACAACGAATTATAGGCCGCGTGCCATTTGAACGCTGTAATCGCCTAAATTAACGTTCACTTTGGTCTTTAACTCAGAGGCGGTTGAAAAACATTGCGTTTCCGGGTGAAATGACTGCTCATAACTTTTGTAGCGGCGGTATGTTGGTTAATAGAAGAAAGCCGGCTGCACCAATCAGCGTCAGACCTCAGACAACCAGCAGACCGGAAATGTAGCCTTCACAATAAAAGCCTCACAGGGGGCCACTTTGGAACAGCAGGCATGTTTCCTAATTTTAAGAAAACAGCAATACAATCTGACTGTTTGATGTTGTTGTGAATTGACATGTATTTGTGACCTTATGTTATGTTGTAAAATACATAATTATTAATGTCTACAGGGAAAACACTGAACATAAGAATAAAGTCAAACCCTACAAATTATTTTTTATATTTGCAAATGTTTTCTTTAATGTTGCACAGTTTAGTTTTGTACTTGATGGAAGTGAACAGCAGACAGACAGGCTGAACTGCAGGGATAGTTTAATGTGGGAACATCACACAAAGCAATACTTCAGTGAGTAAAGTAGCTGCCTCTCAAACCTTTGGTGACTTTATGGGACGTTTTCTGATTCACAGCTTTAAAACCTGCCTTCAGATAAAAACAAATCTGTGTTTTGCAAGATGTTTGATTTGTGTGCTAAAATATAATGTATGGACATGATCATTTAAAGTATCACTGTCAACTATGATAGGAACTGCTTTTTGCAAAAGATCTACAGTGTTATATTGTGATTTGTGAAATGTATATGTATATGTATGTGTTTACCATGTATGGGTGAATTGGGTTAACTTTTCTTGGCATGATTAGAATGTATATTAAATTACATTTTTAAAGCTCCCAGTTAATATAGTTTAAGAAATGTCAATTCAACTTCAAGGTGGATTTTCTTCCTTTAATCAAAGCATTGCGTCTCACACGTCATCAGTAAAGGGTTTTTATTTTGAAATCAGTGAGCGGAAGTGATGTCTTTTTTCCTCCTGTCACTCTCTCAGACTTGACAGTGGAGGGAAAAGCAGCAGCAGCAGCAGCAGCAGCGGTGGTGTTGTAGGCGGTGAGTGGTTCACCTTCTGAAACAAACAGGAAGAAGGACCGTGCGCGCGCGCTCCTTGTCCACCTGTGTCCCGACAGCCGCGCGCTCCCCTGTCCACCCTGAGAGATCTGTGTCCTGACAGCCACGCGCGCGTAAATCCACTCCGACGACATCAAAGCCTAAAAATTAACTTGCAGCTGTTTTGGTCGTCCGCTCCACTCTTCACCGACCTCTCACCAGAGCGCGAGCAGAAAGGTGAGTCCACACTCGTTTCCTTTTATTATGAATATCAAGCGCTGATCCCGGGTTAAAGTGTGCCGAACAAACCAGGAACCCTCCGTGGATCTGTTCAGCGTTCACAAATGGCTCAGACAGCTGTAAACCGAGACAACAACAAACTTATTATTTTTCTCAACCGAGTTTGGTCTGCGCTCCCTCTCCACGCGTTCCGGATTACGCCTCTCAAGCGACCTGCTTTTAACAGCGGTGCTGGAAGAGAGACTGTTAGTTGTTGTTAAACTGATACTCGTATAAGCGCTTATTTTTATTTAAATTAAAGCTATTTAGTCCGCTTCGTCTCACGCCGCAGCCTCTAAACTCTGACTTTGCTCTTCTGTTTATTACATGAAAGTCAAGTTTGTGTCCTAAAACTTGTGCCTGTTTTATTGTTGAGAAACGGACCGAGGACATAGTTCAATAAAGAGGATATGAAACTTCGGTGAGGGATTCATTTCGTCAGCTTTTTTTCCCTGCCGTGTCCATATTAACCTTTTGGTTTAATTTCATCCAGAGACGGAAAAACAAAGAGGACCTTATGTTGCAGTACAGCTGCTGCTTTAGGTTGTTTGATCCTCCAGATGTTGTGGAACTCCAGCTGAATCATAAAAAACCACCTCCATGAATCAACAGTTATGGATTCATTTGACGTAGTTTGGCAAGCTTTGCATTATTGTATTTGACAGATAACTGTTGACTTGACAGTTCGGCTACTTCTTTGTAACTGTCGTAAATGCAGCTTTCTGCAGATGTTTGCCATTGTGTGCACTTACAGGATGTGTTCAGCAGCACTTGGCCTGAAGGTTGAGCATCGTATGTTATTGTACACCATTTCTCTCAGAGGCTGCTTTCCACTTGCTGGAGCAAATGGATGAGCAAACCTGCTTTATGGCAAAGTCACATTTCTATTGTTTCTATAGGATTTATCTTTAAAAACAGTCACTCCACCTGTTGATGTTTTATCTGCAAACAAACTGATTATCCGTGTAATTTCCTTAGATCGTAATAATAATATCTTTATTTGTACAGCACCTTTACAAAGTGTTTTGACTGACAGAGCAAGACAATAAAACAACAGCGAGGCAAGACGAAGTCAAATTAAAACCCTCATAAAACAGCACAATAGATGAAACATTAAAACCAATCGATACGATAAGAGCAAACCAAGAAATATAATAAAATGAAGCAGTCATCATGATATAGCTGCACTCAGTGGTACCATTACAGAGCACTCTATCCATCTCAACCACCGCTAACCCACAACGTCTTCCAGGTGTCATTGTGCTGGCTGAGTATTTAATGTCGTGTGAGACTCAGTCTGACATTTCTGATTGTTTACAAACTTAAAACACACACACAACCTTCAAGATGGTCCAACTGATCAGAATCCCTAAAGTCGCCTCGTCAGCCGCTCACACACACTTCCACCTGTGCTGTCGTCCCTCACAGCTGATCACTCACACACAGGGAATCGTTGAGCCACACGGCGTGTGAAGCAGGGACGGGTTTCCTCTCAATGAGCCCATCTTTGATGCTAATTGATTTGACGTCGACGCCCCCGGCTGATGCGTTTGCTGCTGTTTTGGATCAGGCGGCGGTCCTCCTGGCTGCCACTTTAAGCTGGGCGGGCTCCGCTGTTGGAGAGCACTGATAAGACCAATGACGTCACTCCACAGACATCAGCCAACAATGCAGCTATTTACTCCCGAAGCAGGCCTCCACCGAGCAACTGAATTCTAAATAACTGTCCCCCCCCACACACACACACACACGCACACGCACACGCACACACACACAAACAAAGAAAATAAGTTTTGCAACAGCGGTGACGCCCGTGTTATGCATCGTGCTGTGAAGTGAGGTCATTTTCAGTGGGAGGCTTCTGATCAGCAGTGTTGAGTTCTCTGAAGGAACCGAGGAGAACGGGAAAGGTGGAGTTGTGTGTTTGGACTCAGCGTGGTGGAATTATCCGGTGAAGCTTGTGGCTCAGTAATCTGAACACTAACGCGTGGTACCTGTGGTATCGGTGGTACCTGTGTCACCGCGAGCCTCGCCGACTCTTCAGGCGGTGCAGCTGCGAGTGTTTGGACAGCGATATGGTTCTTAGTTTTGGCTCCACTCCAACAATGTGATTTCTAACGAAACAATGACTGTGGAGGTGAAAATGCTGACTTTCAACTTTTCAAAAGGTGTTCACATGCTTGAACCTTGTGGGAAAGCTTGAGGTCAACAGACCTTTTCTTACCTACAGAATGCACTTTATATCAAACTCAAGATACTAAAATAATAAGACGGAGTGTTCAGGGTTTAAATCCAAGCACAGGATAAGAAAATGAACTGGAAAAGGTTTTTATGGTGGATAGTTCTTTGGGTTTGTGTCTCACTGGTTGCCTGCTGTGTGCTGTGTTGGAGTGCTGGAGCTCTGAAAGGCGCCGCTATTGAGCTGCTGCACAGACCGAGCAGTGGAGCAGCACCAGCGAGAACGCTGCTAAAAACAACAAACGCCTACATGTATTTTGAATTATGTTTCTCCCCAAGAGGCCCACTTCTGTGTGTGTGATTTATTATTTGTACTATCCCCATTATTTGCTTTCAGTCATTCACACTTCCTGCTGTTATACTTTTATAGCGATCGCCCCTCGTTACAGTGAAACGCTTGTGTAACATCCTCTCAAAGAGTCGTATCAAAGAGAGCCGTGTGTGTGTGTGTGTGTGTGTGTGTGTGTGTGTGTGTGTGTGTGTGTGTGTGTGTGTGTGTGTGTGTGTGTGTGTGTGTGTGTGTGTGTGTGTGTGTGTGTGTGTGTGTGTGTGTGTGTGTGTGTGTGTGTGTGTGTGTGTGTGTGTGTGTGTGTGTGTGTGTGTGTGTGAGAGAGAGAGACCTGGCTTTCACAATTTGTCTGCTAGCTTTGCATGATAACAATCTCATCTGCTCCCAGTTGCTGACCGAGGAAAGGTAACATCAGGTGTTCACTCATGAAAACCTGCAGAATGTACCTTCCTGCTTCATTATAAAACTATACGCAGAATGGAAATTTTTGCCACAGCTAGAAATGTGACTGTACTGTGAGATAAGAGCTGCTGGAATTCTTCACTTTGCTGCACAGCAGGCCGGGACCTGCCAAGGAATGCAGGGAAGACGGCAGGAGCGTGTTGGGGGGAGAGAGAGAGAGAGAGAGAGGAGGTACAGTGAAGGATAAAAATGGAGTCTGCACAGTAACATGATAAACTAATGGCTCCCTGTAATTCATTCCCAGTTAATCTGCACACGGAGCAGACACGCATCATATGTGACAACATGAACAACTGGGATGCGTTGAGACCCGTTCAGCCTGCCGTGTACAGTGAACGGCACGCCGCTGCCGGTTCAGCTCGTCTCGCTCGCGCCGATCTGTAAATGAGATTCAAAGAAAGCCGAGTCTCCTGTTGCCAAAAGGAAACAACATCCGAGCGTCTTCGATCACTGATGCATGCAGGAAGTGCCGACTCCCTCGACACGAGGGCCACAGACTGCTGTCTCAGCATATTTGACTTCTTATCTTCTTCTCAGAGAATCGAACCATTAAGACAAACTGTAAATAGGACCGTTGAGGAAGGGATCAAGTAAAGGTTCAAAAGGTTGCCGTCCAGCTGTGCGCTGCCATTATTCTCCTATAATTAAGCATCAGACGGTGACCGCGAGGAAGTCCTTCGGACAGAGAGACAAACGGTGATGAAGATGATATTTAGATTATCAACACGACAGATGATGGTGATCAAATATCAGCAAGTGGAAGCAGCAGGAGGAACGCATGAAGAGAACTGCTGACGTTGTTAAAATAATTACCGATGTTACTGCGACAGTGTCGATTACAGCTGACATGGGATCAGCTTCGTAGCGCACTCCTGGCTAGACGCTGCCTCTGAAAACATGGAGGCGTCCGTCACTTGGCTGCTTTTTTATGTACACATCTGTATCATATCTGCCGCAGCGTTAACGCAATTTAAATGAAGTGGAATTAAAGCGTTTCCTTAATCTACATTAGCAGCACAACGGAGTGTCTCGTTATCACATTTCATGTTGCCATCCAGCCGATCGTCGTCACACGAGACGGCATATTGTCTGGCAATGTAGTCGTGGTCATGCAACTAAATAGTTTTCTGTCTGGTCCTGAATCCGATCACGTTTCATATGGAAGGGAGAGGATTCTATTCAAGTGACGTCGGCGTGACGCTGCGACAGCATTATGGAGACACAACTTAATACAAGATGCGTGATGGTGTCGGGTGTCGAAGTTCCCTGCGTGAGCAAAGATGTTTGGGTTTGATGAAGGTGTGAGGGCAGGTGGAAGGATGAGGAGGCAGCAGCTTGGTGTTTGGGGTTCCAGTGCACCTTCATTTAGACAGTTTCTATTACGGAAAATTACAATTCAAACACACAACAGATGTTCCAAATGAATTATTTGAACAGTTATTCAAGTAAACGCCTGAAAATGTGCTCATCTCATGTTATTCTGCATCTGAGCCTCCAGCCTCCACTCTGTAATGTGAGAGTGCAAAAAAAACCTCTCCATGGCAACACATTCTCAGCGGCTGCTAACACACACACACACACACACTCTCTGCACGCGTCGAGCCGTGTGATGTCTACATTCGGTTGTGTGCGTGTTGCGTACGCTGAGGTGCGTTCACGTGCTGCCATCTTGCGATATTCCTAAACCCACGTGTCACTGAAGGAGACATGTTGGTGTGTACATATAAACATGTTGACGTAACACGCGATGCATGGGGGTACAGGGTGGAGAGCATGTGGAACAGTAACGGTACATTTATATGCACACGGTATGGAAACGTTTGAGATTGATGTGGCTTCTCAAATTCTGGGTGATCGGCGGTGCTAGCTGCCCCGGGCTCAGACGGACAGCCGGGAGGGAACTGATTGACTGCGTCCGAGGCACTCCGCCCACCTCAGGGAAGACGCCAGACAAAACACTTCTAACTCACCTTTTGATGACGGTGAAAACCCCCCCTGTGTGTTTCTCATGTGTCTCTGTGATTGGGGGGTTATAAATATCCCACTGTGCTAACGAGTGGGTGTGTGTTGTTTTTTTTAGAAATGGGAAAGTGCTCTTTTGTTTCCGGTGATGACGCCGAACGGCCCTTCAGACCACACTCTGTTTGGGGGAGTGCGCTGGTGCATTCCTCACATTCCTCCTGCATGTTTTTTAAGGTCATTGCCTAAATGGTGTTGGTTGGACGAGCTCCACAGGACTTAAAACGTACTGAAAGCCCGTCACAGTGAACGTGTTGCTCAGTCGTTTTGACACGAGTGCGTTTGAATTGTATTAAATGTTTTAACTGTCCAGCTCCAGGCTGTATTAACGAGTTTCGGCCCTGGGCGTTAAGTCACTTCTTGGTAAGTATCGAGACGGGGAGTGTTCTTCAGGAGATCTGGTCCGTTATGTAACCCTGCAGGGCTCCACAAAGCACCTGTTTACAAAAGGAGCTCTCGCCCTTTACGGCCTGAAGGTTGGAGGAGCATTAAGGATATTTATGAGGAGGGAAAGCACTGACCCACATGACCAATGAGAGACGGAGGGCATGTTGGCAGACGAGGGTGAGGGAGAGTGAGAGACTTATTAGGATTGGGCATTCCTCACATTCCTGTACCGGGGGGGGGGGGGTTTATGGGAACGGAGAAATTCATATCAAAGCAGACTCTCACTGTGGTGTTTGCACAATGATAAGAGAGACAACAATTTTGGGGAGGCTCTGAGAAAAGACCGAGTTAAAGAGCATGTGCCTGATTCCTCTATCGTAAGACCCCCCCCTTTGTCGTAGGTTAGCTTAGCATTAGCTTATTGATACGAGCGTTTATGCTTTCTATAATCTGTAAAACTGCCCTTAAGGTCTGATTTCTGAGTCAGATTCAGGTCTATAAAGGTCACTAGACCTCTCGTATGAAGTCAGGATCTTGCTAAATATTTTTGTGAGTTCCTGCTGAAATAGAAGAAGACTGTAGTTTGTCTTTTTGATTTTCTCTTTCATGAGAAATTACAAAAGTAGCCCCATGGTGAGCAATGAACCCAAACTTTAGGCTTCCAAGAAATCCGTCCCGGGATCTGTGGGGGATGTCACGGGCCATTTTTAGTATCTAATATAAAATCACAGATTCGGCATCGGCCCAAAAAACCCATTGGCGTTGGACTGCAGTTGTTTCCGGATCGAGCAGAGCTAACTTTGGGGAAGGCCCTCCGGCAAGAACGTCATCTCTGAACCGGTCCATAGTGAATGCTCTGTGTCTCCGTTTTTCCTAAAATCACTGTGACACACACACGCTTGCTGTGGATCACGTGGCGCTCTGAGCTGAATCCAGTCGGCTCGGCCAGTTAAACATCGACCCTCTCCGGCCCTGAGATTTTATCATCGTGTGTATCGGAGCACTTCCTGGAACTGATCATCCCATGTGTGGTCCCACTGTTTGTGGAGGCAACACAAAATCCTTCAGAAAGCCTCTTTTCCGAGTCTCAACTCTTTCTCAGATTGTTTTTTTTCTTCAAACTCGTTATATCACTGTGCCTTTTTATATAAAACATCTCCGACTCACTCGCACACTGACTACGCTTGTTTTTGTGAGCCTCTCTGTGTCACACCCTGATTGAGCATCTTAACCACTGGGGGGAAAACAGGAAGTGTGTGTGTGTGTGTGTGTGTGTGTGCGTGTGCATTGCGTGTCATCGGCGTGCTGGGCGTCACGGTGTGTTTTTGGCAAGCTGTATATTTGTTTACCGTATCGCTCGGTTCACATCTTGGTTTCCTCTTTGAGCTGTAGGCAGATGGTTCTGATGGAGGCCTATGGACCGCACACACGGAGGTCTTGTTCTTCTGTTTTTCTACTTTCACATGTGGATAAAAATAAAACCATAATATTTCTGGTGTCTCGGCTGCAGTCACTGATCAAGCTGATGACAATTTTCTTGATCATTCGGTGAATTTGTTTTGTGTATAAAACGCTGAAAACCACCCGTGATAGTATCTCTATATTCCTGGTATTATCACACCACATTATCACACCAGCCCAATGCTGGTGAAATGTGCAAGTTGCTGTTAGATGTGCTTCACTCACCAGCCAAACAAACAAATCTATTCGGTGGCTGGTCAAACTGGTTAAACATTCAGTAGCCATCTAGTTAAATATTCAAACAAGGAAAACACACACATTGAAGGACCTTATTGTTCTGGTTAAACACAAAGTTAATACATTAACATTAATAAACTTACTTTTTGCTTCCAGCCTCACTGGAAAACGACTGCGTCTTTACTCTGCTTTGTTTTGAACCGCTTCAGTACAGTGAACATCTCGATATCAGCGGTTGTCACATGCGACGCTTGTAGTTTATTTGCTCGTTAGAAATGAACGGCCACAAAAGGAAAAGGTGACTCATACGTTGGTGTTCTCCCACGCGAGGCATCGATTCATTAAAATATGTTGCTCTGATACATCTGCGTTGTTGTTTCAGAGTTTTCTGTCTTCCCAGAATCAAAAATAAAAAGGCTGCCGGATGGATATTCTTGCATTATGCTTTGTCATTGCGTTCTAAAATGATCTCCGCAGTGAGCTTGAGTGGAAGGGAAATGATCAGGTGACCTAGGGAAAGGAGGCAGAGGGAGTAGATGGCAAGAGAAGAGGGACGGGTCAGACGGGGCGCTCTGCGCTCTCTACTTCCTGTCTTATCTCGAATGGTGTGTGTGTGTGTGTGTGTGTGTGTGTGAGAAAGCTAGTCTCTCACTTTGACCGTTTCAACTTCTTCTTAGGTGCAGAAACGTCTCTAACGGTCTGTTTATTTTGTCCTCTCGTCCATCAGATGCAGTGTCCCATCCGCTATCCAGACACTCCCAGCAACGAGCACAGGCACAGGGAATAAGAGACTTTAGGAAACAGCAGGTAAGACCCGTGTGTGTGTGTGTGAGAGCATGCTGTGTCTTGTAATGATCTTGCCCTACTCTACCTGCGATGCTGCTGTGTGTTTCTGTACGTAAGTGGGAGAGGAGGAATGGAGTGCTGACTTGGCTGGAATCTGGGAGAGTAGGCGTCGTCCTGACAGGCGGGGGAATGTGTGGAAGTCGGCCAGCGTGCTTCACTTTCATGTCGGACTGCCTCGGTACGCTCTCACTGCATCGTTTGTGATGTGTCACATTTCCTCCGAACTGCCGTGTGACTCTGGAACCTGTCTGGACATTTAACACATTAAAAACATCTGGCTTCACGCTATACCACGTTTTGTATTGGTATTGTTTTGCATGACTGGGCCTCTTTATATCGGTTCATGGTGGCTTATTCTACAGTCGGGAGTAAATAGAATATACAAATAATGTTTTTTTTAATATCATATGTAAACCGAGGGACTACATTACTATAGGGTTGGCATGACAACAATTCAATGTGACTCATTGGCATGAAAGTGGTCAAAAACAATGTTGCTAAAGCATCAAAATAAAATAAATTACACAATAATATGAATAATAACATAACATTAGGTTTGTTACATAATGACAGTACAACATAATGGGTCACGTGTTGCTGTTGTTGTTTTAGCTCGTGTCACTACAGCGTTGCATGAAAATGTGTGTGTGTGTATATATATATATATATATATATATCCCCAACCGTATAAGGACGCACTGTTGCATACAATACTTGTGACAAAGGAAAGAATGCCAAGTGCAGCAACAACTCAAATCACAAACACTTCAGTTGCCCGGTGAGCTGATGAACCGGCCCCTTTTTTGTGATTGGCTGAATATCGGATGTAAAATGAACCATTAAAGTACTAAACTGTGGCCCCCTCAGTACTGCTGACCCAGTTTATGGCTCCAGCCCTGCTTATCACCGGTGACGTGTGCGAGTCTGCTGCTTATCAAACGCAGAATAGTTTGTTTGTTACAGTTTGTTTTTCTGTCTGTCGTTACTCACCACATGCTCTCCTTTGCCCTCAATGCTTTCCCCAGCAGAAGAAGTCAGTCAGAAAATGAATCTGTAACTTATTCAGTAGAAATATCAGGTTCTCAAATGTAAATATTTGCTGTTTTTTTAGTATTATGTGGAACGAAATACCTTTTTTGTTTTGAGTTTGACAGTTTGTTGGATAAAACAAGCAATCCGTCACATTGGGCTTTGGTAAATTGTGATGGCATTTTAAAATCTGCATTTCTGACATTTTATTTGCCAATTAATCATTAAGAAAATGAATAATGAAAATACTTGTTAGTTGCACTCCTAAGGCATACACGCGTTGGCATAGGAGCAAAGACTTCGGACTCTGATTTGCAGTTTTATTTGCTGCTGGTCTTCACCACGGTGGCATGTTGAGCAGTAAGTAAACACTGTGTTCACTTCCTGCTGATCTCAGATGTAATGATTTACAAAATACAGCAGCACAGGTTGTGTCTTTAGTGCAGCGCTGGTCCGACGGCGTCGACGCTGCGTGTTCCCAAACTCTGTCAATTCTTTAAAGTGTTCACGTAAATCCCGGCTTGGTTATGATGAAAAGAGCGGAACTAAACTTCTCGCTGAGATCCAGGTCGCTCAACAATACAGTTCACAACTCAAACTATACATGCATTGAACAACAGCATGGGTTTTACTATTACATTACAAGTAACATTACATTGACATTGTAGGGCAGGCTCCTCCCAACACACATGTAGGTCGAGACCTACGGTATGTTCCCGTGCATTGTCACCAGAGTGAAACGTGGTACAATCATGTTTTGGGTTTATTATCCCTTTTTAATTCTCTAATATTGTGCTATAATACCCCCCCCCCCCCCCACACACACACAAATACTGGGATATAAATTTGCGGTTGCACCGCTGGCGCAGCTGCAGGTTTGACATGCATGAGCATCAAACAGCATTTTCCTGCTGTCAGTCGGTGCCGGCGGTGGCCATTAATACCCACCAATAATCAGTCCAGAGGCCTCCCACCTGTGCTCTGTTTGTCCCCCCTCGTTCCCTTCACTGCCGCTCAAATGTGGAAAGAATGGCTTGATCCAATTACTCGTGCGATGTTCTGTCTCCGGTGATGTTCCCATCCGACACCGCCGTGTTATCGCCACAGAGCAGAGGGAGTCTTAATGGCACTGCCAGCTCGTCGCTTAGCGTCTCGTAAGACAAATGAACATTTAAGCTGACTGTTGTTGTGTTTTTATTTGTTTTTTTTCCTAGAAATGACCTCTTGATCGTGTTGAAACCTTTTTGACTCGCACAATCCCAGGAAGCCCGGCCCTTGGGCTCGTTCTCAGGAGTGTGTCCGGGGGGCATTATCCTTGTGGCACTGACCTCGCTACCCGACGTGTTACAGAGGTCGGGTTATAATTAGACGAGACTGTGTTTTCAGCTGGACAATACAACAAATACTGCTGAACTAATTATAGACGGAGCGGAACGACAGGAAGATTACGTGCACGCTGCATTGTATGCTGTTTCTCTGTTTGCAGGAGCAAGAGATGTATTTGTTGTTGATTCTTGTGGATAACATCAGCTTGTGTGTGCGATATTAACAGTTAGACAGAGTGTGTGTGTGTGTGTGTGTGTGTAGAGGCAGACATACGGATGGATGGATAAACTGGAGAGGCGGACATCAGCGTGTCGTTTACCGCAGCGAAGAGTTCCCAGCAACCCGGTCACCTCTATAGCGAGATGACAGCCGGAGCCAAGAAACGTCTCCCGTTTCCAGTCCTGTGTGTGTGTGTGTGTGTGTGTGTGTGTGTCATTCAGTGCCAATGTGTGGCCCTTTGTTTACGAGGGAGATAAATGGAGGTTTGGCAAGATGCTGGGAGACCAATGCTGAAAAATAAATCGCCAGTGTGTGTGGGAGCCATCGCCGCTGCCTTCACGACAGCTCAGTGTTATTTTTGTCCATTTTCTTTCCAGGCTCTGCACTGTTTTACGATATCATCTGTGTGTGTGTGTGTGTGTGACAAACTGGGATTTTCTTTAAAATCAATTCCCTCTTTTGAAGTATCTCATTGAAGCGAGTTGTGCTTCAGGCAATGACCTTAAACAGCCTCTCAATCAGCTGTGTTCTGTGTTGCTGAACTAGTTTTTCACACGTTGTTCTATCAGACTCTTCTTCTGTGGTTGTGAATGGATGCTAGAGCCTCGATGCACAATAGTAGCTCAAGATGGCTGTCTCCATATTGTCGTATTGATGGTGATTGGGGGGGGGGGGGGTCATCATTATCCTGATCGGTAAAGATAAACTCTGATGGTTAGGCTTTGTACTTATTTCACGGTTCACATATGTGCCGAAATGTAAGGGGGGTCAATTACGGTCCCATTAACAAAGACTTCAAAGAAATAGATTTGAAGTCTAAATAATTGCTCGACACACCTGGTGGAGATGTGCTCTCCACTGAGTTCACCTTCTCTGGTGCTGTCATCATGCATGTTTTCTCTGTTGTCGGTGTTTGTGAGACGTCGTCGTAAGATGTTGAATTTTGTTTACAATGGAAACGATATTGACCTCAAGAAAGGAAAAACATCTTCACTCCCTCATGATAGCTGTTCATTGTTTCCTCTTTGTCAGAGTTTCCAAAGAAGGCTTCCTCTGTCCTTTCAAAGAAAAAAAAAGAAAAGTGTCAAATGGTAGAAAGGCTAATCACAGAGTAGCTGTTGGTACACGATCCCACTCGATTTAACTTCTCCATTTCCTGTTTCACAGAATCTGATTGGCAAGGTCCACTTTGCATATATGTATATATGTCCAGCCTCAGTGCTTTTACTGGAGTTTAGTGTGTGTGTTGGGGGGGGGGGGGGGGGTAGTAAGGGCAACACACAAGAGCAGTGTTTGTGCAGGGCACCGGGCCGTCCTCACTGGCACGCACGTACACATGCACGCACGTGCACATGCACGCACGTACACACTCGCCCCAAAAAAACAGAGGCTTATTGTGGACGCCCAGTTCGGTCCTGCGAACTACATTCACACATTGTATCACACTTTGCTCGCTCGGCGCCCCTCTGTCTGTTTTTCTTCCTCTCTGTCACTTCCCTGCATGTTATTTTCAACTCTTACACTTCCTTTACTTCACATATATATATGTATATATATATGTCTGTATGTCACTTGTGTGTTTTAACTCATCATTTTGCTTCTCTTCTTGAAGACTCTTGTGGGACACCCCCCAGTGTTTTTCCACTGTGCTGTAATATTAAAAAAAAAATTTGCTTATCGATATTATTTTTTAAGAAGCGAGGCATGTTGCCATGGCCACCAATGCAACAGTATTGTTGTCGTCTCGTATGCTCATCTATTCGTGTCCCTCTCCTCACTTTGTATTCTTCAGGTAACACACATTGATTGATGGAGTTATAATCTCACTGCTCCAGTTCATCACCTGTTGACACATGGTTGATGCATAATGTATGGCTTGTGCTATAGGGATGAACTTACCTTACCTGAGCAGTATGTAGATCAACAAAGACTAACCGTAGGGTCCGTTTAACCTCTGAGGGTCTTGGTTAGTCTTTCTGACAATCACCAGTCAAAATAAACCCTCGTTTTACAGACTTGGATGTGAAAATAGGCTCTACACGCTGTTTCCCTGTTCGCTCTCTGTCTCTCTGTCTCTCTCTGTGTTGCCAAAGCACTTTACAGAATATTACACACATTACTTATTAGATACACGGGCGTCATATTCAAGTTATACTGATACAGTGCACTACTGTTAAATACAGTAGCTACTGTAACTTGTGGATCTGCTGTCCTTCACCACGGAGAACTGCCAGTTTGTCCTCTGGGGTTATGTCTCTCTGTCTCTCTACATTTTTTTTGAGGGCAGACCATTAAATTAGCACAAAAAAACCTGAAACAACCGGCGATGAGCTCGTCCAATCGTCCGACCCTACTTGACGTTGTGCGACTTAAGATTTGCATTTAGAATTCTGTGAATCTGATGACTTTTTGGTGCGGTGAATCAAAACGGCAGAATATATTACGCTTGTTTTTAAGGATTACGCCGTCATTGTCGTCGTCATCCTCTACTTCCCATCAGCACATGGAGCTCGAAACACCGCATGACCCGTCAGAGATTTGTCAACCACTGGAGGTGTGTCACGACTCTGCTGTTATTGCCACACACACTCGTCCTCGTGCGTAACACGGTTCAGTTTGTTCCAGGCAGGTTCAAACCGATGCCGTCTTTTTAAAGTGGAACTTGTGAGTTCATGTTTTTCGACATGCGAAGCTAAAAGTGCAGTGCGTAAATATGCTTGGTGAGAAAGAGGTTTAAGTCGTTGCCAGGCAACTGGTTTTCCAAAATAAATGTTGCCTTGTTCTCTCTTTTTTTTTTTTTTTTCTTCGAGCGTTGAATGATGTCTCCAACCTTTTCAATGCACCGTTGAAGCTGTTCACTCTACCGGTCGGTGACGTCACTGCAGGTGTTTTGTGAACGGGTCGAGGTTTTTAAGATGCAAGAGACGAGCTTTGGACGACGGGACGTGTACATCGAAGAGAAGTTACAAACGTGTACTTCCATCTTTTCAATGTGCAAGATGATTTGGAGGTTTAATTCGAACTGAATTGTTGTGTTGAACAACATGGCGTAATAATTTAAGCGTAAGAGGGCAAACGTTCATTCATTCAAACGTTCATTCATTCAAACGTTCATTCATTTGTCCTTTTGATTTGTTGGTGCGCAGTTGTCACAAGAGATTGCCGGTGATATGAGATGTCGTCTGCCTGTGATGTAACAATCGGCAGCGGATTGGAGATGATCAGTGTCACGGTGGATTAATTGTGCGACATTTATTGCATCGATTTTAATAAGCAGTGCAGGATGTTTGTGCTCAGCACAAAATATCTGGGTGAAAACGTCACGGTGGCGTTCAGCGAGCTATTATTCAAGGTGTTCGTGCTCCGCCGTCTGCCTAAAAGCAATAAGGTGGTCGGGCAAGGCCGTCTGTTGAGCCAGCCTTCAGCGTGGAATGGAGATAACTGACATACCAGGGAGATGAGCGGAGACCAACGCCGGAGCCCAGTCAGCAGAACCAAGAACATTCCTGAAGAGAAAGTAAAGATGGGTTCAAATGTAGATATGAGGGGACACGGAGGGTAGAGAGAGCTTCCTGCACCTGGAATCCCCAATTCATCACTCTACAGATGTTGGCTGCACCTTGTCAAGTGTAGCAGCGTACAGATCGACCGTCAAAATCTGCCATTTTGGATTACGGCCGTCGCCATCTTGGCTTTTTTTTTTGCGACCAGTGAGCGGAAGTGAGCATATTTGCACTGCGGAGGAGTGACTTAGAGACGCCGTAGACAGCTCTGGTAGGGTCACAAGGTAGCCCCGCCCTAAAGCATACCCGGCTCTGTGGTCTATTTTTTAGATTTACTAAATGAACATCATGCTGTATTGAAGAAGACTTGAAACTAGAGATTGAGACATGAACTCATGTTTACAATGTTTACTGAGGGAATAAATCAAGAGAGAAGTAGAGTCATGTTCTCATAGACTTCTATACAACCAGACTTCTTTTTGCACCTGCTGGTCAGTCGAGAGAATGCAAGTTTTAAGACGCTCCCACATTCTTTTTACTTTATAGAACTGGAGGTTTCCGCCTGGTTGAAGTATCCTTCTTTCTTTTTTTAAACCACGCGTGATCGTGTGTGCTGTGGACTCTGTTTGACTATATGTGCATAAACAAACCTTGACTTTGACTAGAATTCAGTGAAGAACATTAAAAATAGCTCCTCAGGAATAAGAATAGCAGCGGAGCCGCTGATTCAGCGTTCATCAGCTTTTTATGAATGACTGGTGGGGACTTTTGCTCTGCTCGTTGTTTGTCACTCATTTCCTGTCTGGTGTCATTGCTTCCTGTCTGAGAAGCGGGCATGTGCCTCTGTGTCACTGGAAGAGGTTATTATGATGGAGCGCGGTTCGCTGTCCGGATGTGGTTGGTTCACACACACACACACACACGCTCGCTCCCACTCGATCACTTAATCCATGCTTCCTCTCAGATACGATATGCATGGAGACAATTTGTTCTTTGGTGGGTGTGAGAATATTTTTACAGGGGATTTGGTTTCAAGACACTTCCTCGTCTCCAGTTCTGAGCACGATTCAAACACTGACATTCTGGTTTGATTTGTAACGTCGGCGGAAACTGATTTGAGGTCCTTGTACTTTTCCATGTTATGCAACGTTATACTTCTACTCGGAGGCAAATATTGTTGCTTTTACTCCACTACAGTTGTCTGGCAGTTTCAGTTCCAATTTGTCCTCCAAATGTTGTGATTTTACATTCGATTTCCAAATAAATCCATGAACTAAACCTTTTGTTTGTGTTGAGTAATCTCTCCTTCTTATTAATAAGCTGAATAAGGTACTTAAACATTCTCTCGGATCAGCTGGAAAAATGATCGTCACAAACACGTAATGATGTTATAGAATGTGATCCATTGCTGTGGCTTAAACTACCCAGCAGTATATAAAGGAGTTAAGATCAGCACAACCGTGAACATCTGGAGCAGGAACATGTAACATACAAGTAAACACAGCAGTCGTATTCATCCAGAAACACTCGCAGGAAACGTTTCACTGCACAACGACTGCTGTGACCTTTTTAAAGTACATTTTACTGATGATACTTGCATACTTTTTTTCCGGTAAGGTTTCTCGTAAGTGTTTTCACAGTGTGGTATTTAAAGGATCTGAATACTTCCTCAACCGCTGAACAGAATGCAGCAAAGATCTGACAAACAATGTCACGAGTGATATATGAGAGGTTCAATGAACGCAACTTGTAAGTACTTATTGTAGAAACACTGCAGTAACTGTGTGCAAACAAATATTCTTACGTGTGTGTGTGTGTGTGTGTGTGAGAGAGTTAGTGACCGTTCCACCTGCATGTGTGTTTACTGTCTACAGTCCACTCCTAAATACAGTTAGTGCTCCACTGGTGACTCACATGCACTCCAGCCACAGTACACAGACACACACACACACCAGCTGACCGCTTATCCACACACACCACCCACACAAACATACAGCCGTTCTGTTGCACACACACAGATATGAACACATTAAGTATATTGAGCCAAAAGCTACACGGACTTTTCATTCCTCTCTGCCGCTCTGAGAGGTCGTCTCTTAGCGGAGTGTTTAGTAATCATCGATGAAGAGAGCAACGTGTCCCTTTAAGTGAATGGGCGGCGTGCTGTAGCTGGGATGCTTTCAGGCCTCTGTCCTTGCCGCTTGTGACTTTAACAGCATTTAGTCTGCAGAGCGCGTGGGTGCAGCTCAGCGGCGTCTGGCTTTGTCGTGTTGCAGCGTCACGATCGTGTGCGTCGCTCTGCGGTTAGCGGCTGAGAGTGAAACAGGATATGCGGTGGTGGCACTAACAAACCAATGTCGTGGTAAAATCAGGGCTGCGATTATTGAGTGTTTTGATTTATTGATTGTTCTGCCTTCAGTTAATCGGGTTATCCATTAGTTTGTAAATTATTTGAGAACTGAACAAAACCTGTCTGAACTTCCTAAAGGCCTTTTTTAAATAACTTTTTTCTTTTGGGATTTTTTTTGGTGTTAACAGAGGCTGGACTTTCCTTTTTGTTGGATTTTGTCCCATCCAACAGTCTAAACCCCAAATATATTCAATTTACTGTGAGATAATACAGAGAAAGGTGTATATATAGTATGTGTAACATCTAGCTAGAGAATTCTTGTTCAATGACTTCAACTCAACAGGTAACCAAATCATTTCAGCACTAATAAATGAAAGTGTTTCTGTGAGATGTAAACATAATTGTATCTTCTTTCTTTGAAAGATGTGCTGGGTGGAGCCATGGGAGTCTTTTCAAATTGACACACACACACACACACACTCACACTCTGCTTGCCCATCGGTGGAAACGCTGACTCAGGCGGTCTCAGTATTGCCTGTGTGATCGTCTCCACACTTTGCTGCAGTACAGTGTTTGTAGTTGGGAGGTGACGAGGTCTCAGATCCTCTTCGTGAACTGTATTTTTAGCAGGTTGTGGAAGAAAATGTGTCACGGGACCCTTAATCACCAGCCATGAGCCGTTTTTTACACACACGCACACAAACTATTTATGTTGGCCCTTCTTTTTCAGTCAGTCAGTCTCACAGAGACGCGTGGACACACACTCCATTGTAAAGAGCCTCACAGGCCTCCGACTGTCAGACAGAGGGAGCTTTAGAAAGAGAGTGCTGAGTAACACCAGTGTTTAAATAAGCATAAATGCATCTGGGCCTTCACAACATGTCAGTGTCACTCTGGATTCAGAGGAACCAGTACTTCCATCACAGGCAGTGATTTGCCTCGTGTGTGTTAACAGAGGCTGGACTTGTCGTGGTCGTGGCGTCCTGCGTGTCGCTCCGTGTTCTCTTCTTCAGAAGTGAAGGCCATTTGAATGAAACCAGCACGCTTCCCTCTGATCTACAGGCTCTCCTTTGATTTACAACACTCCCCCTTTTTCAGTGCAGATATTTGATCAGACATGAAGATTGAAAGCCGCGATCGGGGTGACGGTTCTGTCTTTCTTCTCAGGCTGCTGTATTTTTAAGTTTGTGAAAAGAAACCAGCGGGGGGGGGGGGCGCCTTCAGATCAACAATGAATCTCCTACCTGAAGAAAATCATCACCCAAAGTTGCGACAAATGCATTGAATTAGAGTTGTTTGCACAAAACACAAAATATGCCTCGGCCTGCAGAGACGACCAGGCAAAGCACATGTAAGCAGGGTCATATTTCTGCACCTTCCAACACAAATAGTCCTTTTGATGTGTGCCCGGGAGCTGTGACCCCGGAGGCTCCGGAGTGAAACGTTCTGCTAATGTTGGCCGATCCCTTCAGGCCCGTCTGTTTGTTGTCACATGAAACTCTCTTTTCTCCACTGATCCACCTGCTGAAACCTGACCTTGCAGCAGCCCTCTGGCTGTCTGCCACCATACCCTCAATAACCCTGCTCACCTGTGAATATAATGTGTGTGTGTGTGTGTGAGAGACAGAGTGCGTCTCCATCACAGCAGGATGAGACTCTATTCAAGCTGTCTGGTGTGAAGACGTGTTTGTAGACGTGTATGCACATACACATGCACTTGTTCATCCATCCGCTGAGCTCCCAGTGCTGCCAACGCATCAGACGGACACGCCGGGTGTCGTGTTACTTTTCATGTGTGTAACTGTGCACCTTTGTGACGTTCGCCATTGTCTGCCCCCCTTTTAACCGTTCGTTTGACTGGTTTCTTGTCTCGTGTGTGTGTGTGTGTGTGTGTGTGTCTGTGTGTGAGAGAAACACCGTCTCGATGTATGTGGAGGCAGGTTCATACATAAACGTTCCTGCGTGTTAATATCAGTGGTTGTGTGAACCTGATCCATGTCCTGCGTCGCCCCTGATCGCGAGCAGTAAGTGCAAAGTCCCTTTTTCAGAGATGTTTCGGTTTGAGCAGCTCACAGAAGCACACACACCCGAGAGAGATCGTTTCCGTTTTGCGTGGCCGATAATGGTGAGTGTCCCGAGATCGTGGCTCCAAATGCACAGCAGCTTTACTGCAGCTTTAAATGCGGCCGATCTGCCGGTAGCTCGAGCACTTAACTTAGGGGGGGGGGGGGGGAGACCATTAGAGGCAATCAGGGCTGTCACTTTTAATGGGCGGAATCGAGACGAAATGGAGATGATGGACCTGCGGCCGAGTGGAAGAGGTAATGCTCTGTAGGCCCACTTGAGGACTGGGTAATGAGAAAAGGGGCAGGTGGAAGTGGCGTGACGGTACAGCTGTGGTTGAGGCACGCGCCCAAATGGAAACCAGGCTGTGGGCACTTTTTACACCAGCAGCTGGGAAAAGCCACTTCCTGCAGCTCCATGGAGCTCTGTGCATTTAACATGCATGTGTGTCCACGTGTGCTCCTTGTCCGTGAGTGGCATGTCTATTGGTCTATTGGTCTATATGTCATGGATACTGGATGGTGATGTCTCAGTTGCAGACAGGAATAGACTCTTCTCAGCCAGTGCTTTGGAACATGAAGAGAGGAACGCTCCCAGGCTGCGTGCATGTGTGTGTTGGGTGTGCAGATGCGAGGAGGGGAGGCTGACCTTTTGTTCTGTTTGCTTAGTGGGCATTCCTCTGAGCACTGGCCCTCACCCAAGTTAAAGCCAGCGGCCTCCTGCTGGAGTCAGCGCAGTGCTGCCTCCAAAGGGACTCGGTGACACTGAATCATTTGAGCCGGTCAGCTAGTTGGTTATTTAGAAGACGTGTTTGCATAGCTGTCATTTTACTTCTTGAAAAGCCCTTCTTCAAAGTTTTTTGTTTTTACTGTGAATTGATATGATCAGTTTTTAACATCTCAGCTCTGTGACTTCAACTCAAAAACACAGCCTTCAAGCATCCGAGTGACCGATTTGAGAACAAATATATCTGTTCTCTGTCCCTCCAGGTCCTTATGGTTGAGGTGGCGTGTGGTGCCCTTTGCCATGCCTCCTGCCATGACAGACCTCCTGGACATATGGGCGGCCCACTCTCCCCTGGCCGGCCACGCACTGGACCAGATCACTGTGGACTTCCTGCTGCCCACCGGGATCTACATCCAGATGGACGTGCCGCGCGAGGCCACCATTCAGCACATCAAACTGGTGAGCGGCAGCGGGGATACTTGCAGCCACATGTTGCTGCTGAAGGCGAGGTGGTTACGACACGACGGATGATTAATAAAATCAACTTTCAACACAAAGGAGATACAATCCATGTATTTACTTGTTGTGTGTCCACGTTATTGTCCTCACATGGCCTGTTGTCTAATTGACCAATAAGGAGAAAACACAGTCTACAACACACACACACACACACACACACATATTTAAAGGGGCACACGTCACCCAGCTGGTCAGTTATTATCTGATGCCTTTAATGTGACGGAGGTGGCTGTGGTGGCTCGTGTGTTTTTTTGTTTGCGAGTAGCTGTTGCTCTTCAGAACACAAATACCTCATGACATCATGTGTGACTGCAGCAAATTCTGTGAAGCAGATGTCAGAAGTCACAGACTTGATGGGTCTTTTAGAAGTTGTCAAGGGAATGGCTTACTTAGTGTAGGTAATTAAGATGATGGTCTTACTGTTTGGGGGTTATTGTGGCCCCTGTGATGTGATTCAGCTCTTGATTTAAACTACACGGCGGTGGCCCACAATAATGGAAACACCTGTGCGATGCGAGGCGGTGAAATAGGACACGGCCCTGCAAGAAATACAGCCTAACTTCAGGCTTGACTATGTGCTGGTGTTTTGTTAAACTGCATTGAAAGCTGTTACATTGAAATATCCACATCAGAGAAACGCATTACAGTATAATGTGTTTCATTACAGGCTTTTGAGTTGAATCATCTTTTTAAACTATTAAAAAAAGATGCGTTTTGCAGAGTTGGTGTTTTATTCCCGTCTGTATTTAGGGCTGTTGTGATGCGATGGATTGCATTTCTACTTGGTGCGCAACCTTCTCACAGCTGCGTTCGTTTATATTTAGATCCACGTATAGACAACTTTCCCTGCATTGATACACAACCTCAAACATGTTTTCCCCAGACATGCAGGCTCTGTGAAATACAAGCCTGAGGAGGTTGTTCTGAACAGCAAAGAAACAAGTCTGGGTGTGTGAGAATCAGCCCTGTAACATGACCAAAGACACAGAAGGATTTCGCTTTAGACGTTCCTTCTTAGCAATAATGTTTTTCCTGGGACGATACAATGAGGCAGGTCTCGTCCCATGTTCAGGTCTTTACGTTCAACAGGACTAAATGTTGAGTGTATTCGCGAATGAAAAGACATCTGTTTGCAAAACACACGTGAAAGGTCTTCGTTCCTCGAGGGAAGGGTGTACAGACGCAGCGGAAAGCTATGACAAATGATATGTCACTGAAGCCAGAAGTAGAGAGGAGACTAATACATGGAAGGGGGGGGGGGACTGATGAGAGGAAGCCAGGAGCAGGTTTGTTCTGTGGTTCGTCTCAACGTGCCGTGAAATCACAAGTGTTTCCCGGACAGGAAGATATTTGTTTGGAGGGCAAGAGTGTTCTGTTGTTCCGGTCTGTCGCGGGCATCGCTGTGTAACCTCAGACAAACACATTGAACCTGACGGACCCTGTGGCTGCACGGGGACATGAATCACGGCGGTAAACATAATTCACATCCTGATCGGCTCGCCCAGAAGCCGTGTCATGTTTGCCTTGAGTCATGGTTGTTCCTGAGAAGGCTGCACTTTCCTTAACATATTTACGTCATTGTTCCATGTTGTGATTCGTTTTGTCCCAAATGGGAATCCAGCATTTCACCAGAAGCATTGAGATAGTCCACAAACTGTATGTATGTATGTATGTATGTATGTATGTATAAAATAAGGATGTTGGTTATTCCGTTTGCACACATTGTAACTCGGTGTAGATTTAGATTAATGGAGACGATAAAACAGCGCAGTCCTCTGAGGTGATTAAACATTTGATGAAACTCTGAATATTTATTGCGTGAGGTTAAAAAATACTTTCTTACTTGACAGGAAAGATCTGCATCGTCTATTCCAGCAATGCAGTATCTTATATCAATGCAACGATTAATTGATGGTTAAGATTACTCTGCAGGTATTTTGATAATTGATACAGCACTTTATCATCAACATATATATATATATTTATTAATATATAATGAGAATGCTGTTTATTCTAGTTGCACATATTCTAAGTAGGTTTATATTAAAGGAGACAATGAAGACACTCCCTGTGGTTTTGTAGTGCAGAAGCACTTCACCCTGGTTCTTCTCCTCCCCTCCAGCTCTTATGGAAGCAGGCTCAGTCGTTCCCACTGTTCCCCTCCCTGGGCGACATGGAGAGCCACATGTTCGAGTGCGTCAACCAGGCCGCCGTGCACGAAGAGCTGGAGGACGAAACGCGCCGGCTGTGCGACGTTCGCCCTTTCCTGCCGGTCCTCAAGCTGGTGACGCGCAACTGCGGCCGAGCAGAGCGCCTGCTGGACTCCAAAATCGGCGTGCTCATCAGCAAGGGTAAGACGGGATCCCTGTTTAAAGGCCTTTTCCTCCAATTTAAAGTACCATCATACAAGCTCTCGCACACATTACCCCCTCCCCGATTGATCCGTGTGCTGTCCCCGTTTGACATTCCCAATAAAGAAAAGGCACTTAAGAGTTGGTAAGTGGGACGGTAAATCTCTCCGCACACACACGACACGCCTCAAGCACCTCTTCCAGTATGCTAAGTATCTGCGCTACTCGGCACATCCACCGCAGACGTGAGACGCGAGGCCGTCTGCAGCTGGCTCCCGTCTGCGGCCCCGGTCTGATAGGGAAGCGCGAGGATCGACTGGACGTCTCTCCCCGACATGCCGTCCATCGCCTGTCACTTTGTGTTGTCTCTGGCGAGGAGCAGAGGGGATCGATGAGTACTGTGGCAAAGCCCAGTCCTCTGAGGTCGTTCAACATTTGTTGGAACTCTCAATATTCATTCATGCGTAAGGTTGAAAAAAAGACTTATTGGACACAAAAGATCTTCAGTTAGACTGGTATATCTGTGTCGTATATCCCAGCAGTGCAGTCGCTGTTATCGCTGTGACGATTAGTTTATAGTTCAAGGAAAACTCTGAAAAGTAGTTGCAGGCAAACATTGGCTGGTTCCATCGTCTCAAATGTGAAGATCAAAACGAGCATTTTAAAGACAAAAAGATTCATTGATTAATGACTAATATCTTGTTGCAGCCCCAGTTGCATGCACACGTCTTTTCATTTGATGTGATGGGATTACGGAAGTCCTTCGGTCACAGCAGACCTCTTCAGAGGGAAAGATCGGGGCTCTGAGTCTTAATTGAAGGAGACTCGGACGATATTGATATCCTCTCCTCCTGGCTCCTCTTTGCTCCGACGTGATCTTTAAAAAGGCTTTTGTCATATATAGTAACGTGGTGATTTCCAAAGGAACCCCACAGGCCCGTCTGGATAGTCCCCCACACAAACCATTACACACTCACACCATGATTTAGGTTTTCTCCTCTCCAGGAATACAGTCACACGTAGCGGCTTGCACACTCACACAATGCAGCTAATGTGGTCCAGAGCCCTTCTTTTGAGTGCTGAGGGTCATATGAGTGCTAAATGTTGTTTTCATTACCAAGAGACTATTGTGAGGCACCCTTTTGGACTGAATAAAAAGACGGAGACAAAAGCTCTCCAGGGAGCAGAGAGATGACGTACCATCAGACTAACAGCTGTTCATACCTCTGGCGTTTGAATATTCTGAGGCTGTGCTTTCATCCCGTGAGTCTGCTGCTCGTAATCCCTTTTACACATGCAGTGCTACTTTGTGCGTGTGTCTGGCATCAAGTGCTGCACAGGTGTTTGAATTCACAGGCTTTAGTAGCCTTTAAAAATGCATAATCATGCACACTAGAATATGCAGCGTCCTACTTGACAGCACTTCTCCAGCTTCATCTTCACAAAAAACTGATTAATCAGGATCCGTGCCTGTTTGATCAGACATGATTATTATTTAGTGAAGACTTCTCCTCTAGATATTGTTACAGTTGAAATCATGACGTATCTTTGTTCAAACCAGTGCTGCAACGATGTCCTTTCCCTTCCACCGCTAGGTCTCCATGAACTCGATGCCATCAATGACCAGGAGGTGAAGGATTTCCGCGGCAAGATGTTTCGCCTCAGTGAAGAGAGGATGCAACAGGTCCAGATGATGACGTGCAAGGAGTGGCTGCAGGTCTGCTTCTCCCCAGAGCTGGAGCCCTCGGCCATCACCGGCGGGCTCAACGACCGGCCGACCGACCTGAAAGTCATCATCCACTTCGACCAGTCTCAGGTGAGTCTGGAGCCCAGAGCTGGAAATGTGGAACACTTTCAGCAGTGTGTTTGGGGATTTATTTAGGATATAGATTGAGAATAATCTTTAAAAACAAATAGACTCGTTGGTGACTGTTGAATCGAGGTCGTCGAACAATAAAAACGACTCTGCAGAACATGTTGCTCCACAAACGAGGTCGGCAACATTACGGTACTTTGTGTCGTGTCCACAAATGTTTGTGTCATAAATAATTTAGTCTTCACAGGCAACAAAGTTTAAATCAATGAAGTCGTTATGGTTACCAGTGAAAACTATTCAACCCAATGTTGTTCGACAAAAAATGTGATTTGTTAGTTTTGCCCCAGATCGGGTACAATGTAGTCATCTAACAAGATGCACGTCTCCTTCCTGTTCCAGACATCAGGACAATTGTTCTGGATATAAGAACCTTATAGGACGAAACACGAGGAGTATTTCTCCCTTTACAATCCTTGATTTCATTCGATCGTGACGATGATGGGAAGATGCATTTTGAATGAGAGACATTAAACTTTAATGGTAGCGAATATACCGCTCCACCTCTTATGGAAAGGGCCGGTTGATCTGGTTTTGACCGTCTGATCAGGGGGCCTCCTGGGAGAACCTCCCGTTAGAAGGTTTTCCCGGCACGTCCAACTGGTGAGAGACTCCCGCTGTAGAGCCAGAACACGCAGGAGAGATTGTTTATCTCGTCCGGCCTGGAAACGCCTCGCGGTTCCCCAGGAAAGAGCTGAGAGAACGCTGCTGGGGACACGGCCCCTGATAGGAGGAAGATGGATGGATGGTAGAGAATATAGATTAATATGAAATATAAACCACTGTGTAATAACAACTAAATGCTCTTTACTTAGACCTTGTCTTACGACTCATGGTCATTTGAGGTTACATCTATTTGCCTTTCAGTAAATTGCACAAACACAATAAACTCTTAAAGATAAATGAATGAAACATAAGTAGGTCCTTATTGTTCAATGACTTTACGTTTAGTGTTACGGGAACTGGCACTTGGATGGACTACATTATGCTGGGAGGGATACTTGTATTTCTTGGTAGAAAGCCAATTTCTTGTTGTTTTGTGATCTTTAAGTCGATTTGGTTTCCTCAGTACATGAGTGACCTGCGACAGGTTTCCACATGAGGTGTCCAAACTGGTTTTTCTCAAGGAAACGCACTCAAAACGCAGTTTCAACACGTCTTTAATATTTCCCTCGTGTTTGTTTTTTGTTTTTTTCTGCTCACAGTTGGCAGCTCCACAGTAGTCATGTGACCGAGCCCAACTAGCAAGTCATGTGACAACACTTAAAGTGGGTCAAAACCATCAGCGAAATGATGCCATCCTCCCAGACACACACACACACACACATTAGTAGCATGGCAGCTCAAGGGACCCGAGCACTGATTAAAGTGAACTTCTTTTCGCTCCTTCTCTGAACTCCCTGACTGTCTCCTTCCATCTGTCTTTGTCTCTCCGTCTCCTCTGTTATATCAATAATGTTATTTCATTATAAAACAGATGGTCATGTCCCTCCAGACATGTGTGTGTGTGTATCAGCTTTGATCAACATCACACACACACACACACACGGCGCTCAGGTGGACATTGGCAGGAAGTCTTATTTAAGAGTTGAGACACAATGAGCCACATTATGAACAGGAAGTGTGGTGGAGGCTTGTTGTTAAGTGGTATTAGGATTATGCATTATAATTCAGCGGTTAACCCCGGTCTTGTTCTCTCTCTCTGCATCCTAATCTTATCCTCAGCAACTCAACAATATTCAGAAAGTGAAATGCTAAAGTGCTTTCATGATGTCCCAGAGCTGTTGCTTTCGTAGCGCCGCCGTAATGCGACGTAGCCGTGAACTTTCTTTGTTGTTAATTATTAGTGAATGACATTTTTATTCAACCTCCAGGAAATAATAATTCCCTCTCAGGTATCGGGTCAGTGCTGAGCTACAAGTAGGAGGAAGCATATTAGACTGGCTGTGGCCAATGTGGAGGACACACACACACACACACACACACACATCTGCACACATTTTTAGAGCACAGTGTGTTCATTCAGCCGCAAACACACATGTCCATCAATCTCTCGCGCTCTCTCTTTTTCTCTCTCTTATCTGATCTCAATCTCTGGACCCTTCGGCGGTTAAGCCTCTGGGAGTGAGGAGCTATATTTCTGGGGTTTCAGTGTAGCCGGCGTGCATCTGGGCCAAGACTTCCTTCTCCTTGAGCCGCTCGCTGTTTACAGTTCGATTAGCAACTCGAGATGCAGAATTGTGACTTCTGCAGCAGGATTGTTTCACGAGTAGCCAGTTCACGAGCGACTGTTCAACACAAAAAGCGAAATCCTCGTTCAGACAAGAGCCGATGTGTTTTGGGAGAGTGCATCTCGGCCACTGCTCTCCACACGGACCGTTTACCTGCTTTCAACCAACGCCTGCTTAGCCGCGATTGGTTGATACGACTCAGACTACAAACGTAAAACCGAAACCAACATCTTGTCTCGTTTCCTGTTGCAATGAATCTAGAATTCTATTTAATAACGGCTGTGTGTTTGTGGACGTTTGAGTCTGTTCCACAGCGAGGAGGCCTGAGCACGTGTCCCGCTGCTTTGTACAGTGGACACGCTGCAACAATAAATCTACCAAGACTGCTTTACAATTAAAAGGAATTTAATCCCACTGATGCAAGTACAGTGTTTACAGTGAAGTACACTATTTCCATGAAATATTAAATCAATAAAACCCCGTTTGCAAAAAACTTTTATTACAGCTACTAAACACACAGTTCTATGCTCAAATTTCTTACATGTTTCTGTACCGAAAAAGTGTTTTACTATCTTATAAACCTTCAGCTTTGTCATCCAACAGCCTCCTCTTGACATGTTTTAGTCTAGGTTAAGAAAAAATAATAGGTTTGAGGAACAGATGTCGTTGAACGAGGGTTACAGTTTGCGCTTCCAGTGCTCGTGAACTCTTGAATCAGTCTCTCCGTTGTCCCGTCTTGTCTCGCAGGACTCGGCCAGTCTGATGGTGCCGTCGTCCTGCGTCCCCTCGGAGCTGAAGGAGCTGGCCCTGAAGAAGTGGCTCACCACCCACGGGCCCGATGAGGACGAGGAGGAGTGGCGGGGTCAGTACGTGCTGAGGGTCAGCCACTGTCTGGAGTTCCTCTGTGGAGACCAGCCCCTGATTCAGTACAAGGTCAGTGGCTGGACGGTGGAGCCGGTCAGGCGTCTGTCAGTGAGTAACTTAGAAATAGGAACAGGAAACGGCAGAGCTAGTCGTCCATGAAAAAGCTTTTTTTATTGTTTTATTCTAAGTATCTACAGCATGGTGAGCACAGCTGTTCTAGGTCTGAGAAAGTCATCTAGTTTAATATCAGTGTGACCATTAAAAGCCTGTTAATGGTTAGGTCTTACTGGGAAAAGTTTAGGTTTGAACTGAAATGAATGCTCAAATATAATATTTCTGTCACGATGCAGATGATGGACCGTGTCTCTACAATATGAATGTTTTATGTGTTTATAACCATTATTATGGTGTGCATCAGGCACAATCAAATGACAAAAAACACACAACTTAGGAACGCGTGAACAGGTGTCCCCCTCGGGCTGTTTGCGCTCCACATATTAAAGCTCCGTGTTTGATAAAGGTATCGGCTATGTGGGCAGTTTTCAGTTGCCATGGAAAGAGCTGTTATGAACTATTTACACAAGGGCATCGCACAAAGACGGCACCGAGCGAGCACGGTTGCAATTTTCCGCTGGAAGCACAGCACGGGTCAGAGCAGGTAAAGCATACATTAGCGTGCTGGTGTAAGCAGAGAGATGTGTATGAATAGAAGTATACAGACAGTTTAACGTTAGATCGAAAGCCGAAGGCAGGCTTTTATTGCAGCCTTCTGGCATTGATTTAAATCGAAACGATTCCAAAGTATTTGGGATGGGTCTGTGCGCATGTTCATTTGATCAAGTCTGCTGACGAGCTGTTGTGGCTTTAATTATTCTGTTCTATACGTTCCTTAGCTGATCCATTCTGCAATGCTTTTGCCTCACATTGCAGTATCCCGGTTTACCAAAATGACAGTTCAACTTTTAACACGCAGCACAACCATAAAAAAGGGGATCTAGCTTGTTTTTCCGCGTGTGTGTGTGAGGTTAAACATGCGCATCGCTAAGAAGATTCCCTGCCCTGTCTTGTGTGCAGTACATCCGCTCGTGCATGCAGGCCAAGGAGTCGCCGCACCTCACGCTGGTCCACACCAGCACCGTCAAGGGCATGTTTGACAAGGAAATCTCTGCCATCGGAGCTGTGGTGTCCCGCAAGTCCTCCAACCCACCTTTACCACTACCTCCCAAGAGAAGGGTTCCCACGGTGAGTCCAGCAGAGTGTGTGTGTGTGTGTGTGTGTGTGTGTGTGTGTGTGTGTGTGTGTGTGTGTGTGTGTGTGTGTGTGTGTGTGTGTGTGTGTGTGTGTGTGTGTGTGTGTGTGTGTGTGTGTGTGTGTGTGTGTGTGTGTGTGTTTGAGAGTGAGAGAGAATGACTTTTCACTTCTGTGTTGTGGTGGTCTTGTCTATTCCATATCTGCTGATGGTTTCAGATAAATTGGGGAGTCTTTAGCGGCTGAAGTGAAGTCAAACTAAAGTTGTCATTTCCGCTTGTTGGAATTGTTCTCATGTACTGTTGTTAATGATGTGGTTGTTTTCACTGTCGGTCCCTGGATGTAACATGAGGCGTCGTTAGGATTAAAACTGAGGGTGTGTGACGCACATATGAACCGATAACCATCGCTTCATATCCTGTCAGTGTTCTTGTTCCACCAAAATACTAAAAGCTCCACCGGTGATTGAATCACCTGCACTGAGCGAGGCAGGTGTGGAGGTTTACCGAGTAAACAAGTACTTGGCAGCTGCCGCCTGTCTTTTATGAGCCAGTGTTCTCGGAGCGATGCCCTGCCAGCATTGGTCACATTGTCAGGAAACATCTCCAGCTCCTCGCTGCTCCTGCTGCAGCTGCTCCTGCTGCCAGGTGCACAGTGACATCACTCCTCCATGTGCGTGCGTCCACATTCTAAATGTCAGGTTGGATTTAATTGGCCTTCGTTAAGTCTCCCGGGGGGTTTTAATTGCCCGGTGTCATGCTGACAGTCGATGCGCGGCGATGGTGTGGTTTGGAAAGTCTGTAAATATCACAGGTGTGAATCCTCGTATCACATATAATATTAATAATTACGGGTCAACAGTTTGCAAGCTTCAGATCTGTGCAGAGCAACAAAATGGCAGCATGGTGTCTCTCTTTACCGCCGTTTTAAAAGAAGCTCCGAAACTAATTTATAAGCTTTATCTGCTCCGCTCGTTTTTTACTGACTCATCGTTTCAGCTCTGAACTTGGTCGACGTTCTCTTTCCGATCAATCTTGTTTCCCTCAACGCAGAAATATTTCGTCAATAAAGGCGAAAAGTCTCCGTCCCCTCGCGTCTGAATACAAACGATTACCTTCAGGCAGATGTTACAGAGCCAGGAAACGTAAAAGCAACCGCTTCAAGCTTTCTTTCCTCCCAACGACACAACAGGTTGATCCTTGTTCGTAGTTCACAGGAAGGAGGAACTGTTGTACTCTTGTTTTGTGTCTTCAGTCTCTGTGACTTCTACGATTCTCTCCTGTTTTATAATGTACTATTTTGTTGTTTTTTCGATCTCGTCTTTGGTGTAGAACTGATGTCTGTTTGCTTTTGTTGTTTCAAACTTATTGCAGCTGTATGCAGCACTATTGCCCGAGCATAATAAAGTTTCTCTTATTTGATTGAAGCCTTCATCACCTCCTGGCTGCTGTAACACCTCGCCCTCACCGGTGAATATCTCTGTTTACAGCTACATATACATGTTAACTGGAATTTAGAAACAAGATCCGGTTTCACCAATTCAAGAAGCCTGCGGGGAATTCCTTCAAATTTGGCAGAAACGTCCAATGATGAACTCAATGAAGAACTGATGAGTGAAGCTTTGGTGTTCAACGGTCAATGGGACCTCACAGAACATGTTTTTCACAATATCTCAAGAATTCACATGCTAATTATGACGATTTCACACAAACAAATAAAATGTTGAAGCGATGACATCTTGAACGGACACAGATGTAAACTGCAGCATGATTGCTTGTTTTCTTGTTTAGCGCTTTAACTGTTGTAACCGCGACACAGATATGGAGGCCGACTGGAGGAGACGGAAGCAGAAGCCGTTTCTGTTTAAGCTCACGTAGCAGTGTGGCCGTCAAGTGTGCCGGCAAGTGAGACTTACTTTCAGGAAAGGAACCTGTTGCTGAATGCTGTCGGAAACTTAACTGACAATTAGTCCCCAAAAAAAAAGTACCGCCGAGAGCAGAAGGACGGGGTGTTTTGTGAGGATACAGTACACGGAGTTCTTGTTTCTGCCTGTAATTGTTAGGGCAGACACAAATAGTCTCTTATCTGACATGAGGCAAATTACACGCATGCATCATGCGCACACACACACACACACACACACACACACACACACACACACACACACACACACACAGACAGAGGCAGCAAACAGCAGGAAGTGTGCTAGTTAGTCATCATGTTCATAGACTCTAGGTCATGTGATGCTGTTTTTCGTGCTGACTGCTGACCCTGGCAAATCCACTTGGCTTGACATCAGAATGGTGTGTGTGTGTGTGTGTGTGTGTGTGTGTGCGTGTGCAGGGAACTGGTGGGTGTGAAGAAGGACTGTGTTGTGGAGTACATATTTTTTCACTGCATTATGCAAATACTGCTCACTCATTGCAAGTGTGTCTTTCTCTTCTCTCCTTCCCTCTGCAGCAAGTGCAGAGGTGTGTGTGGGACGTGTCCAGCCCGTTTAAGATCGTCCTGGTGAAGGGCAGCAAGGTGAACGCGGAGGAGACTGCCAAGGTAGACTCTTGCTCTGTCCACAGCCATAACAGTCTCTTCTATTCCTGTTGTAATGCCAATACACACACACACACAACCTGCATGTGAACTGTGATGGTGTAAAGGTCTCCTCCCATCCACCCAGGTCCAGGTGAGGGCGGGGCTCTTCCACGGCACGGAGCTGCTCTGCAAGCCGGCGGTGAGCAGCGAGAGCAGCGGCCGCTCGGACCACACGTGGAAGGACAGCACGCTGGAGTTTGACCTCTCCGTCTCTGACCTGCCGCGCATGACCCGCCTCTGCTTCGCCATCTACGCCATCATGGATAAGGTCAAGAAGCAGAAGTCCACCAAGAATGCCCACATAAACAAGTACCAGACCATCCGCAAAGCGGGGAAAGTGGTGAGAAACGGCCTCGACCTAAGGGCCTAAAAAGCAATCAAGGCCTCTTCAGTCTCCACGATCTTTATTATGCAATTGATGAATTATTGATTTTGCTTTGTTTTCCCTCTCTGTGTGATGCAGCACTACCCTATAGCTTGGGTCAACACGATGGTGTTTGACTACAAAGGCCAGCTGAAGACCGGAGACATCATCCTGCACTGCTGGTCGTCCTTTCCTGGTATATCTATTGTATCTACTGGTTAGGGATGGGCCTTTTAAGTCATTTCCATATTTGAGTACTCATTCAATTACTAAAACTCGTGGGGAAATAAAGCTGCGGTGTGTTTCCAGTTGTGATTTAAGTGGCGTGTGACTGTGACATATGACGCCGCACTTTCCCTCATACATCTTCTCCACTCCTTCGGTTGCTGTTCGCCGCGATGCTAGCTTGTATTTTCGGCTCATCATCTCATGGAAGCCTTCACCACAAATATATCTCCAGTCACCGTTTCTGGCTGATCTTCTCTGCCCTGGCGGCACAGAGTGCTTAACAGAGCAGAAATTGGAGCTTCTCCGGTGCCACCGTGCAGTAACTGCGCGTGACTTCATGTGTATCTTAATGTGTCTCACCCAGACGAACTTGAAGAGATGCTGAACCCCATAGGAACCATTCAGACCAACCCGTACACTGAGAACGCTACAGCACTGCACATCCACTTCCCAGAGTACTCGTCGCACGCCATCGTCTTCCCTCCCTTTGACAAGGTCAGACAGTGTCCCACTTACGGGAACATACTTTCTGTTTTTTTGCCAGCATTAGGATTCATGCAGATGAAGTTGAATTTTCAATGCACGCAAGCGAATGATCTGCCGTGATTGTTCTGGATCTGTTCACTCATGCGGCGCTCACTTACTTTGTTTTTGGCAGATATTGGAAAAAGCTGCCGAGATCGCCGGAGCAAGTGAATGCGGAACTATGGTGAGTTCATGGACAGTGGGAGATAATTGTGTTTGCGCATTCAGGAAAAGTGATATATGTGTTTCTCTCCGTCTCCCCCTCTCACTCGCACACCATCAGTGTGGTATTATCTCGCTCTGCTGGTTTCCCTGGAAACCCATTGTTATCACTTTGGCAGGGTGTAGCTGTAGAATTATTTCAGTCCCCTTCAAGACTGCAGACTCTAATCAGATTGCTTGTATGTTTTCCCGTCTCGCCGGCCCTCAACTGAAAGCCCACTCCTGGGCGTGTTGCAGCCGGTTACGTAATCCCGTGTTAGGTAGAGGGCATGCCTGAAGTTACACACCCCTTTAAATGTAAGGTGTGTGTGTGTAAGGACCGACTACAACACAGTGTTTACTTTTTATTGTATCTCAATTTGTGCCTCAAATTACAGATCCACACAGTAGCAGCTCGTCTAACATGATTCCTTTGTAAAGAAGCTGCCGTCTGTTTTTCTTTTCGCACTAGTTTGCGTTGATGTTGTTGGCTTTTTTTTTTTAAATCAAAGTGTCCCGCTTGAATCGGACCTTGTTTTAAAGCGAGACAATGTGAGGCCTTGGTTTGTGGATTGTGTTGAGCTGCATTCAAGGCGGTTGACGTAGAAGCTGCTGGACGCTTTGACTCACTCCTGCCATCCTGTGGTTATTTCTGGTCGCTGCTCATCGTCGTGCTCTCATTTCCATCCGCATCCTCCCAATTCTCTTTCATCCTTCCTCTCACCCCGTCTCTCCTCGACATCTTCTTCATCCTCTTCTTCTCTAACTCCCCCCGACTTCAACCGGCCTCGTCCTCGTTGCGTCTCCTCAGGGTCGCGGGGGGAAGAAGTTCCACATAGAGCTGAAGGAGATCATGGAGCGCGACCCGCTCTCTCAGCTGTGTGAAAACGAGAAGGATCTGATTTGGACACTACGCTACGACTGCAGAGAGAACTTCCCTGAGTCGCTGCCCAAGCTGCTGCTCTCCGTCAAGTGGAGCAAACACGAGGACATGGCCCAGGTTAGTCCGTGCATTTCAATCGGAGACAAAAGTGAGAGAAGTGTCGTTAAAGAAGGGGAAGTGCTTTCAAATAAATCCATTTTAAAAGAGAAAATAAATTCATATTCGACACTGATCTGAAAAGTATTATTTTTAACTTTAAAACATGTTTTCACGTGTAAAATGTCTTCTTATAAGCATAGCCTGGACATGAAATTCAATAGACTATCTATATGTGCCAGTTTGAGCTCTCAAGATTATATTATGAATTACTTTTTCTGCACTTTTGGCAAAAATGATAATACCGTTATTTTGTCCAACGTTGACATGATGGTTTTACATCCACATTTGATACGAGAATAGTTTAAATGCAGTTAAAGATCTCTCACTTTCAGATTTTACTTTATCAGCCTCCGAATACAGAAATATTCTAATATTGTTTTGAACCAAAATAGTCTCTTTTCTCATGAAACTAACATGCCTTTTTACTGCTAAACACAACTTAAACTAGGCTCCGTAATAAACCAACTGCTCTATGTAGAGAACGTGTGGTTACTTTGCACCTGCGTGTTACTTGTTGCCTGCAGCTGGTTCTGTGTTTGAAAAGCAGAGACCAGTCAATCACAGCACGCACAAACACCTGTGACAGACGGACGTTAAACATAAAATGTTAATTTGTTATGCGCAGAAAAGAAAACTGTGATGGGTTGTTATTACTGTGCGACTAATTGTGCAGCCGTGTGGGTGCTCTTGAGCCTTATCCAACTTTTATAACAAAGGTTTTATTCACTGAGCGACATCAGGACTTCATGTAACTCTGATTAAATGTCTGAGTGTCAGTTTCTGAGCGTGTGTGTGCATGTCTCTCAGCTCCAGGCACTGCTTCAGATCTGGCCCAAACTGAGTCCCAGAGACGCTCTGGAGCTTCTGGACTTTAACTACCCTGACCAGTATGTCAGAGAGTATGCGGTGGGATGTCTGCGAGATATGAGGTAAAGAGAAGTTTCCGCCCGCACATGAATTTTTACATAACACACCGTCTTTGTCTCATATTCAAGCGCTTGCATATCATCCCCTGTAATTGTGTACACCTTGTTACATTCCCCATTACTATGTGTGTGTGTGAATTACTATCAGTTGATCAGTGCTGTGTGTTGTTTCGTTTCCTGAAGAGAGACACAAATCCGACTAAAAGTTTTGAAAATGAAACGGGATATAAAAAGCCTTCCCCTCGCTCTCCGTCCCTTCCCTCTCCAGTGAGGAGGAGCTGTCTCAGTACTTGCTACAGTTGGTGCAGGTGTTGCGCTACGAGCCCTACTACGACTGCGCCCTCACCCACTTCCTGCTGGAACGTGCCCAGGGCAACCGCAAGATAGGACACTTCCTCTTCTGGCACCTGCGGTATGTACAGACGCACGTTGCGCATTAGTGAGAAAGGGAAAGACTTTGTATCCAGTTGAGTCACGAGAGGGTTTCTCTTCTGACTGTGGCTGCTCTGTCGCCCTCTACAGGTCGGAGATCCACATGCCGGCTGTTTCCGTCCAGTTTGCCCTCATCCTGGAGGCCTACTGTAGAGGCAGCATCCCTCATATTGAGGTTCTAAAGAAACAGGTAGGACACGCGCTTACTCTCACTCTGTTTTTCATTTTGCCTCCAGACTCTTCAGACTGCCTCAGACTTTGCTAGTCCTCACACGAGAACCGGAATAGTCCATTGTCAACCCCCGTCAGGACGAGATTCGTTCTATTTTTAGCTCGTCACAGAGACGACGGCGTCGCCCTCCTGACCTCCTACACTGTTCATTCTGACAGTCACTCGTGTGGACGCTTCCTCCTACTTCCTCATCATTTATGTGACCTCCTTCCTGTTTGGAGGAGCACACACAATGCTGACATGGTCTGTAAAAGGAGAATGAGCTCAGTCGTCTCAAACTTGGATGAAGAATTTCCGGGGGTTCTGTCGACTGTTTTCAGTCAAAGGAACGCAACTCATTGTTGAGCTTTGCTCCGTTGCCTGTTATGTGTGTTATTGTTGGATGTATTGTGTGTTTTATGAGTGATTCTATGTGTGTGTAAGGTGACATCGAGTGCCATGAAAAGCCCCCATTAAATACAAAAGTATTATCTCAGTGTTGTTCTGACTGTTCCAGGTGGACGCCCTGAGTAAGCTAAAGTCGGTGAACGAGCTCATCAAGCTGGGAACCATCAAGAACGCTCGGAGTAAGACCAAGGAGGCCATGTTGACCAAGGAGGCCATGATGACTTGTCTGAGGCAGAGCGGCTACTCAGAGACTCTGTCGGACCTTCACTCCCCTCTGGACCCCAACATCCTGCTGTCCGGCATCAAGTAAGACGACTCGGTTTCAGGATGCGGTGGAACTTTTTCATCCTCTGTTTCGCAGTGCGTCATCCCCCTCTCCCTCTCTCTCTCTCTCTCCCTCCCTCCCCTTCTCCTGTCAGTGTGGAGAGGTGTCGGTACATGGACTCCAAGATGAAGCCACTCTGGATTGTTTACAACAACAAGCTGCTGGTGGGCGACACCCTGGGAATCATCTTCAAGAATGGCGATGGTAGGAATCAAAGACTGGGGCCAGAGGGCGGGAATACAAGAGGGTTAGGGGCAGAGATACTGCACTGTCACGAAGGTGACGGATTGAAATAACTTTACATCTTCCAACTAAAATCAGTTTTTGCATTTCCTTCTTCCTAGATCTAAGGCAAGACATGTTGACCCTCCAGATTTTGAAGTTAATGGATCTGTTATGGAAGGAGGCTAATCTGGACCTCAGGTGAGTTTTGTGTGCGTGTGTGTGTGCGTGTGTGTGGGTGTGTGTGTTAAACAGACAGACATTGTCCAGCTTGTTTGTTCCTGCTCTCTGTAGGGAAGGGGAAGCTCTGGTGGGGTGCAGCAGAGGAGGGGAGAAACTAAATTACCCCATGCTAGTTTGACCTCTAACCCTTCTACACCCTCGATATCCACACACACACACACAATATCTGCATTAAATCCTAATCAAATCCACACTGTCGCACTTTCACAAACCCCCTTTTCTCGCTCCGTCATGCGCCGACACATCTGGAGCCGAGCGTTGGAGGGGGGCTGTTTTGACAGTTGAGCTTGAGGACGGTGCTTCAGATTACAGGGACACGGGGTTCAGAGTTCGAACGCGGTGACGGGACGTCCCGTGTAATGAAGCCACTACGATGTGGTGGACGTGGGCTTGTTCTGGGGTTTCTTGCTGATGCATTTCATCGCACACATCCTTACCGTCTGTCGTCATTTTCTTCTTTATTCGAAGTCAACACCTCTCAAGTTTAGTATGATGTGGCATTTGGTCTCCATTAGTCAAAGGAATTAAATCTATAAAGTGAGCCAGCTTTGAGCGTTGGGTTCATGGCTGTCTGTTATTTGAGACTTGGGGCCACTATATCAGTGAGGAGGGTAAAAGATTTGTCCTGCTCACATAATTCTGCGTCCTGCTAAATGAAGACATACCGCCATCTTGTGGAGAGAAATCCGCGTGAATGAGGAAAAGTAATGTGATCTGCATGCCATCGCGTAATCGCCGTATGTTCTCCACCCTAATGCTCTCATCTGTCTCAACTCAGTGGTAACAGTATGATGTACAAATAAACCACAGCCTAATATCTTAATCTCATAAATACATACGGCTGGAATTAGATCTACAGCAACGCACACAAAGCTACGTTTACAATGACTGGTCAAATGACCCAAATCAGATTTTTGGATCATGTTTTTCGTTCTTATGTTGAAGTGAATGAAATCGGGAGCTGTCGCCACGACATGTGATGTTTATTCCAGTAGGTATGCAGAGTGTTTCTAGTGTAAACCAAATGTGAAATGTGGTATTTGTAATAAACTAGTCGTTGAGATGGCTCACTGATTTTTCTCTAGAAAATGTAAACAGACAAAATTGTGGCAATAAGTGTGAAGAGGCTTTATTTTTTTATATTTTGTATTATTTAAACATTGACATTATACATAGATACAGAAATTAGGTTTCACAGACAGTATTACATTTTTTTATATATATATATATATATGTATATGTATATGTATATGTATATATGTATATGTATATGTATATATATGTATATATATATATATATATGTATATAAATATAATAAAAATAAAAATACTTTAAGCACTTAAACCCCTCCCCTCGGCACCCCATTTATTATTATTATTATTATTATGTGTTGTACGTGTATCAGTAGGGGTTGCCGTGTGTCCCCCGTTAGATATTACATTGTTTTCTATTTGTTCACAGTGACTCGGTTTAAACCTTTTTCCGTCTCTGCCCATCGTTCAGAATCGTACCGTACGGTTGCCTAGCAACAGGTGACCGCGCGGGGCTGATCGAGGTGGTCTCGTCGGCCGACACGATTGCCAACATCCAGCTGACCAGCAGCAACGTGGCAGCAGCGGCCGCCTTCAACAAGGATGCCTTGCTCAACTGGCTCAAAGAGAGGAACTCTGGGTGAGAAAGCTGCCTTGAGGGCCAAAGACACTTTCCCTGTCGTTTGGAAACACACTTGAGGTTTTCTCAGAAGAGAATCCAGAAAACAAACGTGCTTGAATGCCTCCTCTGTGTGTGTGTTTTGTATCGACAGTGATGCTCTCGAGCGGGCCATCGAGGAGTTCACTCTGTCCTGTGCAGGCTACTGTGTAGCCACCTACGTCCTGGGCATCGGAGACCGCCACAGCGACAACATCATGGTCCGCAGCACCGGACAGGTTGGACACGCGCACCGTTTGTTTCACCTGTATAACTTACCCAGTAACTCCCTGAGTTCTTTTCCCCGGTTGTCCTCGCCGCTCACTGATTTGGTCCTTGTCGTCCCGTCAGCTCTTCCACATCGACTTCGGTCACATCCTGGGCAACTTCAAGTCCAAGTTCGGCATCAAGAGGGAGCGAGTGCCATTCATCCTCACGCACGACTTCATCCACGTCATACAGCAGGGCAAGACGGGATACACGGAGAAATTTGGCAGGTTTGTTCCACTTTTATCTTCAGCAATGATTACTGAGCTTCTACTGCCCACTGCTGGTGGGAGATGGTACTGCTGTAACAGACCTATGCAACCAGTGGGGTTTAAAATGTGACGTCCTTACATGCGTCTCCCTTCTGCACTCTTCTTCTGCTCTCCCTGCAAATGAACACTGGAAACATAAAAATGACAGCTTGTCTTTTCTAAAACAGCACATAGACTGTTTGTGTTTTCATGTTTTAAAGATAATATAATATCTTGATGAAACCTTTTTTGTGTCGATGTACTCTGAGTCTTTACCAAGTGAAACATTCACGTCCTGTGAAAATACAGCTCAGCATGTCTGTGTCCAATTTCTTCATTTATTTGCTGGAGTCTACTCATTTGAAAGCGAAGCCAAATTTGAAATGCGACCTTTTTTCTACAGTTCAAATGTTTTATTGTCGTTATATTAAGTTGACACGGTTGATTGTGTTGCTACTAATTGGCTTGTCACTCAAATTGTTATTGAATAGTATGATCAGATTGATTCAGACTTCACAGTCTGTTAGCGTGAGCTGCATTCATTACTGTAGCACAGCAGAGTAAACGGGACCCGTCCAACGGGAACTCTTTATGGAACTCGAGTTACTGCGCCCCACACATAGTGCACATGAACCCACAATTAAATCATGTGTGGTAAAGAAGTACAGCTCCATTGTGAACCAAAAGTAATTCAATTGAATGCTTAAGAAGTTGTCTGAAACCCGTTGAAACTGCCTCGTCAGCCAACAGCTGAGCTTCACAGCTGTGTGTTGGAAGAGCAGCCTAAAGGTGCTCGATCTAAAATGATGCATCCTCAAAAAATGTGAAAAGAGAAGCACGGCACTGGTGCATTGCTGCGTCAGCAAAAGTGGTAAATAGCACATCGTGTACCAGATCAGAAGGAGAGCTCGTGAAAGAGGAAACGTGCGCTCTATATGATGACCTGCAGTATGTTCACAGTGGGAGCGGTGAGGATGTCCAGCGCTCCTTAGATTACTCCTATTCTTACCAACAGTGTGAGATGGGATTCAAACTGAAATGTTAACATGTTCACCACTAGCCAGGGACGCTGATCTGCTTTACCTCATCCACAGAGTTATTACTGCGTATAAAGAAAATAACAGCAATTACATGTATCGGGTTTGAGGAACAACAATCACAGGGAATCGTATATGATGGAACATCACGACCGTCATTATTCTCAATATGTTTGTCTGTGTCGGTTTTGCAGTTTCCGTCAGTACTGTGAGGAAGCCTATCTGGTCTTGAGGAAGAACGGGAACCTCTTCATCACCCTGTTTGCCCTCATGCTGACCGCGGGACTGCCTGAGCTCACCTCAGTCAAAGACATCCAGTACTTAAAGGTACACACACACACACACACACACACACACACAGCAGTGTAAAAAAAAAGTGATAATCAGTGCCTTAATAGCATTGAAGTGCAGTGAGACAGACGTCTCAAACCAGGTAGACTAATGTACAAAGCTGTATGCCTCAAAGTAAGATTACTCAGCAGGACTTCATACAGATTCACAAACAAAAATGCTTTTGGTTGGATTAGTAGTCTCAAATTATGTTTCTTTCTTTTATTTTATTAGTAGTTGGCTGCAAATATCGAATAGATTCTGTGTCCATTTCATCCTAAACACTTCCTCCTCCTCCTCCTCCTCCTCCTCAGGACTCTCTGGCTCTGGGTAAAACAGACGAGGAGGCCCTGAAGCAGTTCCGCCAGAAGTTCGACGAGGCCCTGAGGGAGAGCTGGACGACCAAAGTCAACTGGATGGCCCACAACGTGGCCAAAGACAACCGCTCCTAGAGCAGCTTGAGGTCCCTCAGAGGGGTCACGGGGGTCAAGAGGACACGGTGAAGGAGTGTGCGGTATGGAGGAAAAGGAGTGCAAAGGAGACGGGGTGACGGCCGCCCTCATCTACAGAAGGGAATCTAGCAGAATACACCAAACACGAGCAGGTTCAACCATACTCTCTGGAAACACTCACCCTGCGCCCGTACTATCTCCTCGCCCTCGCATCGCTCTTGCATGGTGCCTCCTGAAAATCCAAAATTCACGGTCTTGGGACATTTCTGTGGAATCGCAGCACGCAGCCAAAGGAAGGGAAGTGAAGCATCCACTCACTAGCACACACTAATAAGGAGCTGTTCGCACGGAGCGGGCCGACCACAAAAAATACTGAATTTTTGGAGTGGGTGAATTTTGTCAGAGCGGACTTAAAACTGGGCTTGTATGGACTCTTGAGGGGGCGCGTGGTTTGACCACGCCCCCAGAAACTGCTTTAAGTACAGCGGAGAGAACAGGTGGGTGTGGACAGGACAGAATGGGGGGGGGGGGACTAAAAGGTCTGACCCCCCCCCCCCCCCCCCCCCAAATGCCTAAAAACAATGTGCACAACGCCCACAAGAAGTGCATCTCAACACCCCTCGCTCCCGCTGCCTCAGTGTGCCTCAGAACTGCGGGGAAGATTGTATTTTTCATCAGTTTTTCTTTTTTTTTAAGAATTCATCACGAGACGTCGATGTGCCAGACTACTTTACGAGTCCACAGAGGAAACTCGTGTTCGGGAAACAATGATGAAAGAGAAGGACCGACTGGAGGAAAGGATGCTCTGAGCCCTTTGGTCCACTGTTTGAATCTCAGTCAATTCGAACACTGGAATGTTTTCGGAAAGAGAAAATTCTAAATTGTCTTTTTATTGAACTAAACACTTTATTTTTTCGTTTCTTTTATTTTGAAATGACAATGTGCAAATGGAGAGCATTATTGGACAAAGTGTTTTCACCGGTGAGTTATTACTCGCCAACTTGTCTTAAATATCTAAGAGGATGTCGGGCTTTTAAAGCGCCATCCCACACATGCTAGCAACCATGACAAACTCGCTGAGGAATAACTGATGCTTCTTAACATGTTAGGACCAAAAACGAAAGAAAAAAAAGCAACCGTTTTTAATTATCTGTGTCTGAATTGAATGTGAAAATATGTGCCGCGCTCTTTTTAAAGTGTATTTTGTTTTTATACGAGCAGGTGTGGGCGGAGTCTGGGGTCGGTGTGGGCGGGGTTTATCAGGAGGGACATTACACTGCGATGCAAAGCTACTTTCTCGTCTCGACATACGGTGCGCCTCAGCATCTGCATCTGTGTTTGATTTTCGTGCAATATCCGAGTACATGAACCATATCTTATGTGAAACTATAATGCTTTTGTTTCTCTGTTGGTTTATGTGTGATGCAGCTGTAATTCGCACCACTAGCCTTCAAAAAGTCTCAGACACTGGATATTGTCAAATGTACAGGCTTTTATTGTTTTGCTGTTTTTTGTTTTCATAGGAGTTTTATTAAAGTTATTTTCCACCGTGCTGCATCTCCGCCTGTAGTCCGTTTCTTTGTTTTGGGCGTGGGTTGTGAGTTTGCGCCCACTCAGGGCAGCGCCATCGCATCCGTTTTATTTATTTACATCTGTGGTGGGAGCTGCAATAAATACTGCAGAACAGAAATATATTCAGATATAGTTTTGCCTGCTTGCAAGAGGAGTTGAGAAAAAATGTAGCTTGATTGCAAAAAATGGAAGTGAGTCCTTTTTAAAGTACATGTATTTTACTTTTCATACATACTAAAACAAGTGTGAATTATAGCTTCGAGCCGTGAAGTCGACATTCTCTGCATGAAGGCTAAGATGATGAATAACGTACACAAATGACAACATGTTGAAGCAATTTATGATTTCAATCTCACAAGAGGTAAATCTCGAGATGTGAAACTAGGAACCAACACATGCCGCTTTATCTGATGCTTTAACTGACCTTCTAATCAGATCTCCGGGCTCCAGACCTTTTGGACCCGCCCACTCCACCGAGTGGACGATTGAAGATGGAACACGCTGTTACGAAACCAAAGGTTTCTGTGTAAAGTCCTAATTCAAGCTGTAAGTAAAAACAAATTAGTCATTTAAAAAATAATGAAAGTACAATATTTAACCTAAACATTTAGAATGGAATAAACGTATGAAGTAGCACGAAATGCAAATACTTGAGTAAAGTACCAATTCCTCCACATTGCACTTAACAGTACTTGAGTAAATGTATATTGACTCATCACAGGAGAATTTAGAAAAGCACAGGTGTTACTAACTAACATTAACAATGGCTCTGTTCCAAACAAGTGTCCCAGTCAGTCATGACGCTGAAACTGAAGCCGCTTAAATGGAATCCAGTCATTGTTTTTGTCAATGTTCATTTATTGTCATTCTACGAAAAAGGGTTGCACAAAGAAATGCAACTTGTAGTCTCTTCATCTTACACAATGGGGAAAAAAAAAAGTTTACAATGCAGCACGTAGGAAGATTTGAGTCGAAGCCTGATGATCTTTTAACATCGACTGGCCTTTTCGCAGGCACCTCACCGGTTTCACTGCATCTCGCTGCATTAATGACATTCTGGGTGGTTTTCATCACTCGCTCCCGGGCCGTGCACGTTCCATGCCAGTTCATAATGTTTCCAGTCAGGATGCTCTCTACTGGGCCTCTGTAGAAGTTAACATGTTTAAAATACAGCTGTTTCTGAGCTTGAGGATGGAGATATAACCATGCAGGTTGTTTTGTAATTCTGATTCCCAGGAACCTAAAACGCTTTACTTGCTCCGCTTCAGCTTCGTAGACAAGAATGTGTGACTTCGCCTCCTTTTTTTCTCGTATCTCTCGTATCTCTACACTCATTGAAAGATGCAAGGGGGGATCACCCACCTCATCATGAAGGTCCTCTGCGTAAGCGGCTTTCTACCACCTGAATTGTACAAAAGTGCTTTTATGTAAGACTCGTGTTTCTTTTCTCTCTGGGGAACATTAAAGTGTCTACCCTTCAGCGACCGTCATTTCTTGAATCTCTTACTTGAAGCTACAATCATTGCTCAGTATCTCTGTGTTCTTGGCTGGTTAAATTCTTCATTTTAAGGCATTGCCATTTATGGTTTGCTCTGATGCATTATTGTCCACATTGTGTATTTTCACCTCATGACAACATCACAAACGTTGACCTCGTTCATGATGTTTCTGATTGGTTAGTGTAAAAAGTATTTCCTTTAGAAAGTATATCCACAAAAGGATTCTTTTTGACCGTTTCTATCTTCTCTCTAAACCGTTGTACAGGGAGCAGCAACACCAGCGAAGACTTTGGCAGCATCGACTCTCTGGAACACGACCACAAGGCCAAAGCCAAGATGAGAGGCGAAGGAGACTCTGAGGGCGGCCCGTCGCAGACCAAGCTTTCAACCCAAGGCGACGAAGACCATTTCATCAGATACGTTCTCCAGGAGCCCCTCTGGCTGCTGATGGCCAATGCTGACAAGAAGGTCATGATGACGTATCAAATGCCACCCAGGTGAGTCGCTGACTGGGATTACGCATTATTTTAAGGGTAGACAGAAATACTAACAGCCTATAATACAACAAAACAGATGTATTCAGGTATTTTTTAAACATCTAGGCCCTTCTTTCAGTCTGATGTTATATATATTTCTTTGTGACTGATTTCAAATGTGTGTGTTTTTTCCCCCTGACCCTTCAGGGACATTCAGAGGGTTCTGCGAGAAGACAAAGAGAGGCTGAGGCAGATGCACAAGAGCCAGCCTCACTTCTCCTCCGACCAGCGGCGAGAGCTAGTGGAGGAACACCCCTGGATGAGGAGGGGAGGTCTGCCTGCTGCCGTCCATGTGAAGGTCGGTACCAAGCACATGCTGTGTATCTAAAAAGACAAATTCATGCATATTCACGTAGAGATGTCTGGAAACAAGTCAGATTTTCAGTATTAATATCTGCCTGGTGTATGTGTTTGGGAGTGCGTGTACTGCGAGGACGCAGCGGCGGACCCCGACGAGGAGAACCTGCCCCACATGGACATGGGCGAGCTCGGAGAGGAGCTGAGCCGCGAGGGCCAGAATGCCCAGAGGAGAAGTCTCACCCTCAACCAGACACCGGCTCCTGAACACACACACACACACACACGGCGCCAGCAGGGGGACACACTCGACCAGGAATGGACCGTCGAGCAGAACAGAGGATGTGTGTGAGTTGTGCAGAGGACTGATGCTGATGTGCAGTTCTTAATCTGCCCTTACAGGGGGCAGTAGCACTTTGTGAGGGTCTTGGCATGCATGACCCTCATATGGTACTTTTGCCAGCTCACACACACACACACACACACACACACACACACACACACACACACACACACACACACACACACCAAAAGGATCTGGGCCCATCCTGAGTGGTTGGTGACTGTTTAGCCTCCCAGATTTTTTGAATTTCATTGTCTCTTTGACAGAGGCAGGACTTTACAGCAACACGATCCGTTATTATTCTATTCAATAGATAATGAGTATCTTACAAACATCTGATGAATATATGTGATGTGAAAGAATTTTGACAAAAAAAGTGTTTTCTTGTTTGCCACATGGTGTCATTCAAGTCCCTTAAACCCCCTTTTGTTTTCATTTTTTTAACTATGTACAATGCATGTGGTGCACAGTGGATGATGTAGTCCCGGTCAAAGGGCAGGGACCCACACTTTAGTATCACTGAAGAGTTTTTATCCCCCACTCCCCTCTGACCTGGGTACTTGCCTTATCCAGGCACGGGGCCGTGGTTGCACTCGACTCAACAGCCAACACACTGACACGTGGGCTGATGGTGACTTTCCTCAACAGTGACAATCTGATAGATAGCACAAGCTGTTCATTCAACTTAACATCTGCTGCTGAAATACTTTCTGTTGTATGAAAAGCAGCAGACAGTTGAAACATGAGAGGTTATCCTCGTTGCATCGAGGCTTCAAATCAACGTCAAAGCCAAAGAAATGTTTTATTTTTATTTTATTCAAACGGCATTTCACCTCCAAAAAGTGTTGAGTGATATTTTATTTCTGTCGCCGGGGATTTTATACATTATGCAAAAACGACAGATCACTATTTCGAAGCTGTTGAGTTTAACACCTAAACGTAGGACAACGGTGGGAAAACAGCATTTCACTTGTAGCACAGAAGCCGACCACGTTGCCTAAATAACCTTCTGTAGAAGCCTGGGTTACACAGGAAGTGGCGACATGCATGCATCAGGAACCATGCAAGCCCGCTCGGCGTGAAATATTAAGGAAACCGGTCGGCAGTGGCTCCATGTAGTTGCAAACAATGGGAGAACTGGGAACAACTGTGTAGCTACGACAGAGGAACTGTTGAGTCAGGGAACGTAACACAGACTGGACCAGAAGCTTCTCGCTGGCTATGTTTGGTCCACGATTGTATTCTTATTTTCTTACTTTTCTTTTTCTATGTTTTTCTATTTTGTTTTGTTGGTGAAAGAAAGAGCTTTTTGATTGTAATTGGGGATGGACCCTACCTCTTAAAACAAACCAGGTCATGTTACTGTAAGCAGAACATGTGTGTGTATGCATGTATGAGTTACGCACTGGTGGGCCGTTGGAAGCAGCACCCTGATCTGTGCTGGCGCGTGATGTAGGTCCTGTAAATTAGTTTCATCGCCACCGTACCGAGTATGTGGCGTGTTAAACTGGCATTTATTTTGTAGGTAAAAAAAGATGTTTTGTTTGAACAACACCGTTGTAATAAAATGACAGAAATACAAGCGGTGTGACTCTGAGGACTGTTCTTTTGTGCTCATTGCTCAACATGTGACGGTCTGACATTGTTGGCTGGAAGAAGAAAGAAACGCTGATGGGAAATATTAGATAAACCTGAAAACAACTTCATCAATGGCATGAAACTCTTTAGTAAATTGATATCAGCGGATTTGTGACTGTAAGACCAGTGGATAAAGAACGTTGCAAATATCTACTTTCAATACAGATCCTAATGTCGATTACTTTGGTTTATAAAAATTTCCAAAAACACTTAAAAATGCTGATCTAGAACTCAAGGAGCCGAGGATGTCAGGGTTCTGTTTCAGCGCCATATGCCTCCGCCGTTGAATCCCTCTCGTGCCAACTGTTGCATCCCACTGACCTCTGACCTTTTAGAATTCATATGCATGCTCACAAAACACACAGCTGATGCATTCAGGACCTCCCTCCTTTCTGTTTTTCTTTTCTCTTAAAACTAAATCTGGTCAGCCTGTCGTCTGTCGTTTTCAGTCAGCAGATTGTGGCGACGTGCAGGAGGTTCAATGGAGGGAAGTATTACGTTAATCTGACCAGATAGATGGAGGGACAGATCCATTTGATTAATTATATTAAGCCCAGCTGTATATTGTACTGTCACAGCAGCTTACATTTAAAAAAAAGACAAGGATAACAATGACCAAACCCTACACAATAGGCCTACTTCTCAACAATATACAATGGGGTGTGACTGAAATTGAATTCGGCTGAAGGTTCCTAAACATCCACACCCGTCCACCCACCTGCTTCCTTCCATGTACCCAAACATACACACTATAGGGTTACAAACTACACAGCGGCCCACAGTCACACTGCCCGGTGTGTTTGGCGGCTCGGCGTATGCTCATGGACATTGTACACCGTCATTTCATTTGGTTTAGCTGAAATCTAGCAAGAGTCTAAAAATAGAACGACTGAACAAGTGAACGTTTCAGTGAAAGACAGCTGCGTGTGGATGTTAAACTAGGGACCTGCTGGAGAGATTTCATGGGGCATGTTGGTGAGAACTTAATACTTAAAACTCGTAAATGTGTCGGCGTGTGTGTAAGTGGTGGATCTAGCTGAAGTAAACATAAAGCACTTGGCCTTGATCTCTCCCGCATTTACATAATCAAAACTTACGGTAGTTATTATTTGGTTGAAACAGTAATTAGATGTATACTACCACCAATTTAGGACACGACTTGGAGTATTGCACATTTAAATACTTTTATGAAAAATAAAACATTATGAATACTCCCCCCCCCCCCCCCCCTCCACTTCTTCCTCCAACAAGACTGACCCTGATAGTCCATGTGTCTCTTTATGAGTCTCTTGATGATCAAGTGACAGTCAGAAGACAGGCAGCAGTGTGTGTGTGTGTGTGTGTGAGCGCGTGCGTGTGTGTGTGTGTCCCTTTGAAGAATCTGAGCCTGCTTGTCTCCTTTGTAGTGTCTCGTTCAGCTGTGCGGGCTTTGACGCTCCTCTGTCAAACGGCCGCAGCTTTGATCAGCGTGTCTCGTCCGCTCCCATTTCAATGCGTTTCCTCCGACGTTCACACCCAGGTCCAGCATGTGAACCCCCCGACCCCTCCACCTCCACCTTAATTATTCCTTCTGGACTCCAGGATCATCTGAAAGCAGACAATGACCAACGTGTGGATGCAGTGGCGGCTGGTCAATAGAGGGCCATGGGGCATGGCCCCACCATGAGCCACACAAAAAGGAAAAAAATAAATAAAATGATCATAAATTATACAAATTGTCAATATTTGTGTTTTTGAACTATGGAATGTACCCAGTAATGTGTGTAAAGTATGATATCTGCGCAAAATATATACTTTTCCTGGTCGTGCTCTCCGCCTGTGTGCTCTCTGCTCGTGCTCTCTGTCTGTGTGCACGACACTCTGAGAACGCGCAGCTTGGGGGGCCTGATCGTTTTGGCCCAAAAGAGGCGGGGCTATGAAGCAGTTTAGCCAATTGCTGATTCAAGATATAAATGAGTGACATACAATTTAGCCCACAAATAGATTCAGCTTGGGGCAGAACGATCAGGCCCCCCTCGCTGCGCGTTCTCGTCAGGAGAAGTCTCTACAGGCGAGCACTCCTCCTCAAGACCCGTTTGAGAGGAGAACTTTGAGGAGATTCTGCAGCCAAAGAGCTGATATCAGATCAGCCTGACCTCACAATCAGACAGCAGACTCGCGGGAAAGGGAAGCAGTACATGAAGCTTCTGTACTAGCTGAACACCAGACAGGTTTGGCTAGCTGGATGACGTCATGCTAATCATTTATTTAGCTTTTTAAAACAACGGGGACGGATCCAGCACGGACAGTTACAGGAGTGAGGGATGAGGAGGTAAGGAAACATGAGAACACCAGGGTAGGGAGTGAGGATGAGGAGGTAAGGAAACATGAGAACACCAGGGTAGGGAGTGAGGGATGAGGAGGTAAGGAAACATGAGAACACCAGGGTAGGGAGTGAGGGATGAGGAGGTAAGGAAACATGAGAACACCAGGGTAGGGAGTGAGGGATGAGGAGGTAAGGAAACATGAGAACACCAGGGTAGGGAGTGAGGGATGAGGAGGTAAGGAAACATGAGAACACCAGGGTAGGGAGTGAGGATGAGGAGGTAAGGAAACATGAGAACACCAGGGTAGGGAGTGAGGGATGAGGAGGTAAGGAAACATGAGAACACCAGGGTAGGGAGTGAGGGATGAGGAGGTAAGGAAACATGAGAACACCAGGACACACATGAGAACTCTGTCAAGCTACATATTAGACAAAGTGAACATCTTTTCTTCTACATAGTTGTCCTCAGTCTCATCTGCTTAACTTGGTCATGGAGGCATCAACATGTAATAGAGATGTTAAATTAACAGTGAAAACTCATCATAGCTTAATTTAACATCAGTATTCATAATTACACTTCATGTTTACTTCTCCTGATCTTTACCTCCTATAACAAGGTCCATAGGGGCATCTCAATAAATAAACATGTTATATTATATTATATAAGTGTGATTTACAGATTTTTTTTCATGTTGGAATACATGTTAAATATTTAACTGCCAAGTAACAATGCGTGTTTGATACTTACATTTTTTTTGCATTAAATCATACTGGGATGTTTGCTGAAATTGATAGGATGGCCCTACCTAGAACATGTTCCACCAGCCGCCACTGTAATATGTCACTTTAATATCAGATGCAGCCTTTTGGTCCGTTATGAAAAACGAGAGGGAAAGTTTTTTTTATTGTTATTCATTCCATATCTTAAGAGACCGTGTTACTCGCTGTAGGCTGGTCGCTGGTGCAGACAGGATCTAACGTCTCTTTGTGAAGGTGCTCATTGTATCTGAGGTGAGAGCGAAGACACGTTGGAGAGGCGCGAGTCTTTCATGTGCGTACGCGCACCGCGCGTCCTCGTGGTGAGAAGGGGGAGCGCAGGTCGGAGGTGATGACAGGAAGGAGGGGATATATCTTCAGGGTTATGATCTGACATGAATGCATTTTAGCCCTGTGGGATCAAAGACCGAAGGGCATTCTGTGATGAACAGCAGAGAAAAGGTTTTCATCAAAGCTTTTATTTGGACAAAGGATTGTGAGAAATGATGTTGGTCTTTTTTTGTCACATTAGTCATAATTTAATGTAATCAAACTCAGTGCTTTTAAGAGCTTTTAGCCCAAACACAAATTAGCCTGCCTCAAGATATCAATCACAAATCATTTCTCAACAATAACTTAACTTTCACTGACAATATTTCATCTCACAGTTTTTTTATTATTATTATTTTTTTATTTAAGTTTCAAGTTTTTTATCCTGTTTCCTCTCCGGCGGTGAGTCAATCGGACAAAAGCTTTTCAATTACAGAATTTTATTTCGCAAAATTCAGACATTTTTACGGGCATTTCTAAACATCATTACAACATAAAGTGGTCATTCTGGATGAGGCTACTGGTCCGATAAACTACAGGCCTTCATGAAATACAATAGAAATATTTATATTAATCAGAGGCATTGCCAAACTTCTCGGGTTTCTAAAAGAGCTTTTCTCCACATACAAATATATATACACAGAGTTATTGACACAAAATCAAAGTGTGAACATGAGCTGTTCCTCGTCTGTCCTTCGTTGGGTTATAAGTGAATGTTGAGAGAGAAGGCTTTTCATCTCTCTCCAGGTGTAAAGAAAAGTCACAACACAGGACCCTGTACTTTCAGGAGGCCCCAGAGCCGGAGGAGGCCCTTGAAAAGGAAGGGCCCCTGTGATGAGATAAAGGAAAACTCCAACCGTGAACACTTGAGGAGTGAATTTCTACTGCTGTTTCACTGAGTGATGTCCTACATTTTCCCAGAATGCCGAGGACAGGATTTAAACTTGCCGCATCGGGTTGTGGGTGAAGAGAAAAGCCAGGGTCCCTCCACACAACGCCACGCGCTCCGCGGATGCACTGCATTGGGATCAATTATTAGTCCGCTGTTGTCAGTGGACAAACGGGTCTCTGTGTCTCAGAGAGCAGGTTTGATTGTTGAACATCAATGTGAGGAATCCAGAAGAAAATCCATGCATGTGGCCGGTTATCTGCAGGCGTAAATGAGCAGAGAAATGCAGGTTACACCACCGAAAATTGTCTTTGAACGTGTTGTAGAGTGGACTTTTCCCTTTCAGTAAGAGGTCCCGGTGTCACATCGTATGAGGAAGCTGCTGCAACACATCCCGACTGCATTCCATCCAAACGCCCAGACCCCTACCAGGGTCTCCACATAGACCGGGGGTAGGTCACGGTGGGCATGCTCAGGGCCTCCCTGTTCTCCGGGCCCTCGGAGGAGCTCTGGTTGTGCTCGCTGTCGGTCTCGTCCAGGTCGGAGCCCAGGTCCTCGCTGGACGAGGTGGAGGGGGCCGGGGACGAGCCGCCGGACAGACTCCTTCCTCCGGGCGACGCCGGGGTCGAGCACGGCGACTCGTCGCCGCCGTGCCAAGTGCTGCCGTTGCTCCCGGGAGTGTCAGTGATTAGATCCATCAGCACGTCCTGGAGGTGGTCCTCGTTCAGGGGCATGCACTCCAGGAGGTGGTTGAGGAGCTCTGCCGCCACCGTGGCGTCTATCCCGGGACAGCTGGACACAAACGTGTGGACCTCGTGCATGCACTGGATGTAGCCGGCCGCGAACCGCTCGCTGGCTTCTCGGCTGAGTGCGTCTGTTTCTGTAAGGAGAGAGGAAGACTGTGAAGTGACTGCGTTCCTGTTGGACTGCTTTCGGTCGAAGCCAGGTCACCGTCAGTTGGGTGCTTTACATGAGCAATCAGATCAAACCTATTGATTAAATACGACAAAATGACTTGTATTCCCTCTAAATCAGTGATTGATTGTTGTCTTGTGCTCCTTTAATTCAAAGACATGTCTACCTGTGACCCCTTGTCATGGGTTGCCTACCACTGAAGTAGCGAAATGAATAACAAAACAAAAGCTCAAAAGATTTAAGAAAACTGAAATGGTTTTTTTTCTACATTCCTCATCTGTTAAAGGTCTTTGTGACCCCTGAAATGTATCTCGTGACCCCTTGTGGGTGTCCCAGTGCTCTAAACCTCAGGTTGAACTTCCTATGTTTGGAGAACCATGGAGAACCTGGTGCTAAATCACTTGCAGACGACCTGATTCTGGGTCAGGGTTTCGTACGTATAGCAGAGCAGCTCCCTCGCTGCGATCTATTGAAAGTCAGCCCTTGAGCCAAGCTTTTAGTTGACATTTGTTTTTTGTTTTTGAGAAGGCCAGGTTTCACAGACAAAAAGGGTCTGTGAAACCTTTATCTGAATACACAAGAGGATGCAAACACCAAAGTACAGTGTCAGGATATTGAGATTAAGATCACGAGTGGTGCAGACCTTGGGTTCGGTTCTTCAGAACATCCTCCACCTTCTTCACCGTCATCTCCAGCACCTCTGCGTTCTCCATCTTGGAATGAAACTGTAGGAACAACACAGCGCAGCTCCGATCAGAACCCCATCATCTTAAACCTATACAGCTGCATCGGAGGCACAGGTGAGCTGAGGGTGCAATAGGTATACAGGCTACAGTGTGTGCGCACGCGCGGAGCCGTATACTCACGTCCGTGTCCGCCAGCAAAGTCCGCAGCTCGTGCAGACTCTCGTTGATGCGAGCTCGCCTCTTCTTCTCCACCAGCGGTTTCCTGGTCTGCAGGGACACACAAATCACACTCCAGTCAGTGACAGAAAACACGCAGCTGTGGATACAACACTGTTTATTCCTCGCTCTGTGGTGGAAGTCGCATCCATGTGTGTGATAATTAACTGTCAAAAATAAATACATAAACGCTCTAAGCATTAAAACTCCACAGTTTGCAGCGACGCTAAAAATGCATTAGCCTACAGAATGTCACCGGCGTGACAAGTGCGTCAGGGCCCGATGCGTCCAAAGAGCGCCGGTGACTCCGTCAACAGTCCCGCAGCAGGTACCTTTCTGTCCCCTTTCTGAATCCCGTAGTACGACTCCTCTTCCTCCATATCGAGTCCGGTGTCGCTGGGCCGAGCCGAGGGGGCCATGTTGGTTTGGATCGCCGCTTCTGTGGCTTCTCCTTCTGCTCGCTCTCTCCCGTCAGCGAAAGGCAGCTGGCAAACGGAACCGGTTACAAGAGGAAAAGGGAAAAAAACAGAAAATCGACCAAACTCAAAGGCGAGGCGCCCTGTGTTTATTGTGCAATCCTAGTGAGACGTGCTGCCGGCGCTGAGTGGCTGTTGTTAGTATTTATAGGGGCTTATTAACATGTGAATAGGGGCTGAGCTGCTCTCGCTGGGGGGGACAACGGAGCGCACACGGCCGGAGCCAATGAGCGCCCACTCCCTTTGTCTCCGGTCAGCCCCGGTCTGCGCCCCGAGGAGCTGGAGGGGCTTTAATCAGACAGTTTGTTGTGTTAGGGGACCGACCGCACTGTTTTTTTTTGTTTAAAATCCCAGTGAATCAACTGTGTGCTTCCATTCAGCTGCACACAATTCATTATGGCGCAGAATAATGTCATGTTAGAATGATATCTACACTCTTTGATGAATATTTTTAACAACTGTTTATTATAGCCGGGGCTATTATTCTATTGAAGAGTGAGTTATGATAAACGTTCATGGTGTATAAACAATTATAATTCGTCGAAATGATTCAATAGTGCTTTGGACCACTTTGACGCATCTTACAACCATTATGTTTCTTCTCTGTCTCTCTGTTTTTTCTCTGCCCGACCAATTCTTCCTTCTGCTGCGCTTTCGTGTCCGAGCCTCAGCAGATTTACCCGGCTTTTTATTTTTTTTGGCGGATGTAACGCGATGCCTTCAGTTGGCAGCTGCTGCTGCTGCCGGCGGCCCCTCGGCCCCAAACTGAATCAGCCGGGGGAATTAAGGGCCCTTCTCCAAAGAAAGCGACAGGTGTTGGCCTGCGCCTCGTTTGTTCTCCGTTTGTTTGGTGACTTCTGATTTGTGCGCGACTGCATTCTCACGTTGCGTGCTCTGCTGCACGCGACAGGTTATAATATCTGGCTATTTTTGGCTAATAACCACATTTGTTATGTTACAGTAATGTGCTGTGTGTGTGTGTGTGTGTGTGTGTGTATATATAAACATTCAGAATATGAAGCTCTCATCTTTGAAATACCATTTGGACTGTTGTGAATGAATTGATTCTGGTGTCAGTGTTTTGGACAGTTTGGACATGTTGCTTGAGTCCTTTGCGCGCAAAGATTATTTGTTTATGTCTAATAAGCGCGCTCAACCCTCTGCCCTCGTTATTGTACACGGTATTATCATGCAAATGATCCCCCTCACAATAGAGCAGTTATGTCTGCTCATAATAAGGACCACACCGGCATCTGTGCCACCTTCCAGGTAAATGCAATGGTGTTTGTTTCAGGTGCTATTTTACGCACGGTAGTCCAACAATTGCGCCACAAAAAAGCACCACTAAACTCTAGTGCCCCAAACGAAGGAAGAGTTTCAGACCTTTTCAAGTGGAGGGGTTTTTGGCACCTCGCCACCCTCAGATCCCTGTTCCAGATATTTAATGGAGTGGACTGTGGAGGGAGCAGCTGTCTCGGCTCGCTTTTGTTGGTGAGCTCCGCTGAGGGACCCTGGCGCCCCCCCCCCCCCCCCCCCCTCTCTCTCTCTCTTCAGACCTGCCGCCTGCAGCTCCGTGTGGCGGTCAATCATAACGGCAATAATAGCGGGAGAATGGGCCATATGCACGTTTCTCCTTTTCAAACCCCAATGATGAATTACATCTTTATTAGTACGTAAACGTGCCAGAACATTCGAGCACCTTTGACCACATAGTTAGTGCTACATGCTGACGTTTTTCTGCACCTGGATGGAAACGGCTGTGATGCTATGAACTTTCAAACCCCACTGGGTTCCTTATCTGAGCACTCAATTTTAATTAGTCCACCAGAGGCCAAATGAAACAGATCACGCTGAGTGTCAGTGTCTCCACCATAAAACAACTATACACACAATCCAGTCCTGCTGTCACAGACATTCCTTATGTATTTAACACAATTTATGATTCATTTATTCACAAGTAAAACCTCTATGCAAATACTGGTTTCTCAGCCGCATGATTAAAGGATCAGTTCCCCCAAATAGAAAAGAAAAGTCTGATTTCCCTTGTGGTACAGATACAGAGTGCAGGTTCTGAGATGCATTCTCTGTTAATTCTGTCACAACCCCAAATATAATAGAGGGGATTGGAATTATATTCGTGGTGCTCGTGTCAAGATGTGAATGTCTCTCCAGCAGCAACACTGCGAACTGTTTTCATTGGAACCAGTGGCATATAATGGGCCCCAGTATGCTAGTTATGTATGAAGCTCACACACCATTATGTGTGTGTGTGTGTGTATATATATATATTCCCAACAATTTGTTTTAACAGTCAAATGAGTTACTGTATACATGCAAAGCTCTCTATACCGCATTACCTGCACTTTCTATATTTCTACGTTCTACCAAACAAATACAACAGTGTGAATATAATTAAGGATGTCTCTTTAATTAAGTGTTTCTGTGAGCCACATCAGTGGAATCAATGCCATCAATTTCTTTTATTTCATGTCAGCACTTCAGGAAAAAGCACATGGCGTAAATAATTACCACAACAATTATATTGGCCTCTATTGTTTTGACTGGACATCTAACAACCTCAGCACATGAAGTGAAACTACAGACACCACTTGAGCCAGAAAATATGTTGCTTTATGATTTGGGTCGACAACCCTTTTAATAAAAGCTGCAGTTTTTTGGTAGCTGGGGGCAGAAAAAAATCCTTAAAACCTGACACAACATAGTGAGGTTTTTGCCAAACAGACATTAAACTGCAGCATATTTTTATTAGTTATAGAATCAAGGAATAATAGCTGACTTCCATTTAGCTGCTTCAGGTTCAGGGTCCTGGTATATTGTGCGTGCTGACTCACTGTCACACTGGAGTTGAATAGAACAGAGCCATTGTTACCTGCGTACTTACTATGACACATCAAAATGGGAAAAAGGCCGACATTCCCTTTAGCTCGGCTTGGTCTCCATCAAACAGAGACTAAATACCTAACACAAATATTTTAAGACTACACTTACGAACATTGTTTGTCTGACATTCCTTGCTGGGCAGGTGGTGATTTCACCTGAGTTTATTTACTGAAAACACAGATGAGATGGCACTGCTCTGTATTTGCAGTTGCGGCCCTGAAGACAACGAGCTAAAGGAGACGACAGAGATGCATCGAGCTGCAGGATTGGGTCACAATTAGCTGTGACTCACACCACAGTCATTATATGACATTTGATTTAAATGGTATGTAACAAATACAAATGCAACCTTTTTAAGTGTATAAGGTTACTCTGTAGGCTAAAATCTTTATTTTCAGAAACTGTACTGTTGAGTGTGCTTCAACAATAAAAAGCCGATATTTGTAGGATTATATTGGTAAATAATCTGAAGCAGTTTGCGTCTCCTTGATGAAGTTGTTAAATGTGAGGGACTTCTGATGGTCCTTCTGCACTGCACGGCCATTATAGCAAGAATTTCCAAACAGAATTGACCACAACAGCTGTGCATGAACCAGACTGTTCACAAAGATGAGTCAAATCTCAAGTGTACAATCAGTTTTATTGTTATTAATGTCTGGGTTAATCATACAGCAAAGGAGGAAGACATGTAAAATCAATGCAATGCCAAGCAAGTGCAGGTCTAAGTAGCAAAAGTCATGCCTTATGACATCAAATAAATAAAGCTGTTAATACAATAAATACAAGAAAGATTAATAAGAGCCTTCTACAATGCAGGCTACGAGAAGTCGACTTCTAAAAGGGAAGTACTGAGAAAAGGTCTGTATAGAATCATTATAGCACACCTACAATCATAATCACTGGAGCAACACTGCCCCACGTTTGTCTTCTGAGCAGCATATCTATAAGATACATAACAGAGGATGGCCTACAATGAATGAATGGAGAACCAAGATCCACAAGTTCACCAGGGCCTCCACATCTCCAGCATCAGGTGGGAGCTGTGGAGCTCTGGCCTCTCTTGGCGTCCTGGGCCTTCTCTCTGGAGCTGTCTCCCAGCGAAGGGGTCCCCTTTGAGGCGTGTGCCGGGGTAAGGGACGTCACGCCTGGGTGAGGCCTGGAGGGGGCGCTCGTCGGTGGACATGGGCAGGGACTTGAGCAGGTGGTTGAGCAGGCGGGAGCCCAGGGTCTTGTCCATCCAGTCACAGGTGAGGAGCATGTTGTGGACTTCGTGCATGCACTGGATGTACCCTGTGCTGTATTTCTGCTGGGCTTCCAGGCCTAATGTGGGGTCTGTGTGAGAAAAAAGGATGGGGGGGGAGGTGTGAAGTTATAGCAGCCCCTGGTGGTGGTGGTGAGAGCATAACATGCATCCAGAAAAACAGCTTCAACTGATGTTGCTTCTTTCCCCAGGAAGCTGCTCATTGATACTTTATCTTATACAACACAATTTAAAGTAACAATATATATCTATGTATATATATATATATACATATATATATCTATGTATATATATATATATATACATATATATATATATATATATATATATATATATATATATATATATATATATATATATATATATATATATATATATATATATATATATATATATATGTGTGTGTGTATATATATACATAGGTATATTCCAGATATATGCCAGACAGTACCAGATAGCAACTTTACAGCTGAATGATCTCAAGCTCTTTTATGGCATATTTAACTTTGTATTACCCAATCCTTTTACCCAATGAATGACATAAATGATAAATAGAACAGCCAGTATTATACAATCCATATCCACAGTACACAATCCAAACATATTTAACTCACAAAGACAAACGCACATGTTCCTTACCGTTGAGTTTAATGCTCTGGATGTTTTGCAGATGCTTCACTGTCATCTCCAGAATGTCGGCTTTTTCCAGTTTGGATTGCTGTTGAGAGACGAACAGCCCTTTGAAGTTAACTCGAGTCAGCCTTCTATTTGTTTACTTATTAGCCTACAGAGGGGACGAGACACGTGAGGGGGAAACATACTCACATCGAGTCTGAACGCTCCGATCACAGTCTCTTTCAGCTGATCCAAACAACTGTTTATCCTCTCCCGTCGTTTCCTCTCAATGAGCGGCTTCCTCATCTGTAAGGGTGGAAAAGCAACGTCGGGTTAGAGGCAGCCAGGATGGAGAGGGCACCCATGCGGGAGCGCACGAGGACGAAGTGGTCCACGCTGTGCGCATCCTAAAAGAGAAAATCGATCTACAGTATATCCAAGTGTAAACTACCTTTCTCTCCTCCTTGGCACTGGGATGTTTCCCCACGTTGTGCGCCATGGATGAAGCAGTCATGCTTTCTTTTCTTTTTTTTCCTCGAGTGTCTGTGCGCTTGTGCCTCCTCTCTACTCTGAATCTCAGCGCGTCTCTCTAGGGTCCTCCGCGCGGCACGGCCCTCTTTTTATCGGAGCGCAATTAGCATGTGAATGCTCCCAACTCTTTGGCTGCGGGATTTTCCCACACATGGGGTCCCATCAGTCAAGACTGACAGGTCACTGGCTCCATTCAATAACCGAGAGACCCGGCCTAGAAAAAAATGAAAAAAATACTCACAAGCGACAGATGTCCAGCCTGAAACCATGCACTGCTCTCCAAACCCTCCCATCCCCTCCTCCCTTTCGCTTTCCACCCAACAAAAAAACTGCAGTTTCCTCTTCTCCCAGGGATGAACAAGAGTGTGCAGTTACCGTGCTGTACTCCGGGGAGCCCCTCGTTTATTCTTCGCAGGAGCAACATTACACTGTACCTGCAAAAGGGCCCAACCTGTTCCCTCAAACGCTCACAGGAAGACACAATAGACTGACAAATCACTGGAGAGCATATATCTGCCCGTAAGCAGTTTGCCTGTATGGAAGATCAACTCTGATGATACAATTGTGGTACAAACCACAGGCTGGATTTGATGCATGACTGATGAGTTAATGCAATAACTCACTATGACTTTATTTATGTGATCAGATCACACTTAATATGCGACCACATTGATCCCATCCATAAAAGGTAATTTCAGACCTGTGAGAACAATAATAACCATATCGTGTGCAATCTTTTCGAACTCGTGCAATATTAGGTTCGGTATACTTTGTGCTCTAAAACCTTTTATTACTTCATTGACGATATCCCTCTCAATATCATGCATATTATTGCTTTTCTGTTTTAGTTTCTATGAGGCACAGGTTATTATAATTACTCTTGTTTTTAATCTTATGTTGCAATTGAATGTGTCTATTTTAGTTGAATTTACTATATTTACATCACTCTTACTTGTTATAAACGTAATTTATAACGTATCAGTATATTGTTCATATATGTTTATATGTTTATTCTATTGTTTTGTCATATTCTTCAGTCTTTGATCAAACGAAAAAGGTTGAGCTTATCTTATCTTATCATATGCTAAGGTTCCCGTATACGACGATTGAAATGCAGTACCGTTTAAATATGGAGCGATTTCATGATGCATATACAAGTAGAGCTGGTTTCATGCTGGCTGCAGCAGAGTCAGACCAAGCAAAGACACACACGCCTCTCTGCTCTTTGAGAAATAGAAGGACAACACTCGCAAACGGCTTTGATCACTCTCCGTGTTTTCTAACGTCAGACATCTGCTCTTAACTGTTAGCGAGCAGATGTCAGAGTGACCAGATGTCCCCCCCCCCCTTCACAATCCACCTTTAGGTCCCTTCAAGCGCGGGCCCCTGTTTTAGGAGCCACGCGACTGCCAGGCGAATGCCGGGTCGTGGGAACCGGAGCCGAACAAAGGCCGCTTTTCATTCAAACCTAATCAGCATGAAGAGCGTAATAACCTCCAGAGTTGGTGGGCAGTCAGGCCGAGGAGGAGGAGGAGGAAGAGGAGGGGGAGGAGGCTTTGGCTTGTGACCAATGGATGGCCAGTGTTGTAGCCAGGTGTAATCCATTACTGCAAAGATGAAGACAGATCAATGAATTAGATCGGAGTGTCAACGCATCAGTTAGGTAAATACATCATTAACCCCGGTTTTAAAAGGTAGTGTCTTTTTTTTTCAATGGCAACTTCCTTTTTGTAGTGGTTGCCATGGAAAAACGACATTAACATTTTTGAGTTTTACTGCAATTAAATTCTCATAATAATCAGTTAATAGATCAGTTATTCAAACAACTATTCTTTTATCATTATTATGACTATTACGACAGGCCCAGTGCACACTATTCCAACAGGCCCTAGTGCACACTATTATGACAACCCCTAGTGTACACTATTAACTCAGGTGTATTTTGTGGCATAGTTGCCTGAATCAATTACCATTACCACCAATTCATTCATTATAGTAAGTTAAGATACTTTCCACGACCGTAAACTTGTCCTCCTTTTTGTTTCAGTCGGACACTGATATGGTGCCTCTTTTGCTCTCCATATTCTTTGCATCATGTTCAGAAGGTTACTCCAGCAACAACACTTCTGTCCTCCAGAATATAACTTCCACATTAATTGTTTGATATTTTTTAAATTTATATTTACACAATCTTTTTTATTTTATTTTTTTTAATTTATAAATAATATTACACAATATTGTTTGTTTGTTGTATTTTTTTTGTTTTATAAATAACATTATTATTGTGTTTAAATAACTATCATAAAGTCATGATGTTACACACTCCGGTACAGTAGGTGGCGGCATGCACCTTAAACATTGGTTTTGTAGTCCGCAATTAAACTCAAAGAAGAAGAAGAAGAACACATTCTGTCCATGGGCTCAGCGCGCCCTCGTGCGGTCACCTGCCTTCCTCGCGGGCTTGTTGCCATGACACGAGACGGCCACAGGGGGGCGGTAGAGGACGCTGCTGCTGCTGTGACAACCGCTCCGCTGCAAAACGTTACCAGTCGATCTCAGAGAAAGAACTAAGAGATCAACAAGGGGCTGCACAATTAGCTTACAGTAAGATATACGAACAAGGAAGCATCCGAGTTGACCTTTGCTGTCTTGTCAGATCGGGGGAAAATAGAGCCAATACAAGGTAACGTTATATATACTGGTGCGAGCTAACGTTACTGCTATCTGCAAGCATTGTGGTGTGAGGCTATTGTTGCTAGCCACGGCTGCCTTGAATGTAGCTTGTTAGCTACATTTGCTAACCTGACTGCCAGGCCTGGCTAACGTTATGCTAGCAGGGCTAAGCTAACTGACGAAACCGATATAACGCGTTACGTTGCAAATCTGGCTTTTATGGCGTAAGTTACTTACTCTATCTAAGCTATTTTACATGAAGCTAACGTTAATTCAAAGCAGGTAGGAAAAGGGTTTGTAAGCTTTCGGCCTGCAGAGGCCTTCTGTGTGTCGACACACACACACTTCCAGAAGCCAGCCAGTGGTAGCAGTTGTTTGGTGCACAGTGATTATAGTACTTTTGTTTGTGTGTTTTTCTGGTGGGTAACTACTTCAGGCCCTACTAACTGTGGCTGTATAAAAGCATGCTCTGGTTCACATGACTATAGTTCAGTATCTAGAAAGGTATTAATGCATCCGCAGCACATCTTGCCATTTATTCGTTGGCCTTAACATTACTCATGCACACGATACCGGATTACTAACGGGATTCATTGTTGTGGTTAGCGGCCACCAGCTGATTTTGAACCTGCCATATGTTTCACTCCTATTTGCGTCACTGACTGACACTGAAGGCGGTTCTTGCAGCCTGCTGGTCATCACTAACGCGCATTAGTCTGTGCAGGCAGACTGATTTGGGCCACCTTGCGAAATCGAGGTGTGTCCAGATTAATAAAGACGTAAGTTAAGCAAGTGCAAACTTCAGCCCAGTCACACATGACACATCACATACCTATAGTGGGACTGCACCTCCCACTTTTGCGGCTTGGGTTTATATTCCTGGCCCCAGCGTTGCTTTCTAAATGTGGACTCCCTGTCAGGACTATAAGAGGACCAGTGTGACTACTCCAGGGTTTGGGTTCAGAGTCTAGAGGATCTGGTGCAGGACAACAGGTTGGTGACAGACTGATAGATCAGCAGCTCTAAGTGACTCGCGTTGATATTTTGGCAAACCTCAGTATCATACTGGTTCATCATGTTTTAATGGAGACGATCACGATACTGGGATTATCTTTATTGATATGTCTCTGTCTTGAGTTCTTGGGAAAGGTAGTCATCCTACGTCAGAATCTGACTCAGCTTTATACGCATACAAGGAATTTGACTTCGGTTTACACATTGCTCTCAACGTACATACATAGAATATACAGATAAACAAGACAAAAACAAGGACATTAAAGACAACAAAGTAGAACAGAGAAACTAAGCATAAACATGTAACTACTATGTACAGTATAAATATGTATCGAAGAATATATATGAACATAAAGAACAATGACGCTGGATTTGTGACCCAATATCTGAAGAAAGGAGCACATTTTGCCTTCATAGTCTCGGCTTTGTTGGCTTCATGTTTGCCCTGTAGTTCACGTCAGGTGGGTCGGGGAGTCGTGGAGATAAGGGTTCTTGTAACCCAGTTAAATAAGAGCAGCAGTGAGATATGGTTCAGTTTTATCTTGGGTTAGATGTGTTTTTGTACAGTGAGAACACTCGATGGGTGTGTTTTATTTCCCGAAATGACTTCCCTGAGAATGTGTTATATGTTGAATATGACCGTGTTTATTTGGACTTGTTAGTTGATGTTAAGGGAGTCTTCAAACAAAGGGCCAAGGCTATGTCATGGTGCAAGTAGACCTACAATAGTAAACATTGCGTGGTTAATTTATCATTTACTGACAATCACCAGAAGATTCCATAGATCGTACTTCTCATCGGCGCATTAAAGGTCAGAACTATCACAGGCTGTATGCTACCTTTGACCTTGGTGATTCACAACACTGATGCCAAAGTATAGATATGTTATTGAGACAGTATAATGCAATATTAACTACTTGTCTATTGTTTAACCCATGAGCAGTGACTTACTGGTAGTGTTAGTGAGAGTTAGGTGAGAAAAGAACATGTAATTTTAATAGATAAGTGTGGTAAATTATACGTTGTTTAACACACAACATGTCCTAATACTTATAAAAATAATACATCCTGTAACTGATGCACCAACCAACCATACAAGCTGTCAATATGAAGTTTGAAGTGTTTTGTAGAGGTGAAGCTTGACACTTCAGTGATTTGTGTCGTATCGACTGTTGTCATTCTTAGGATCTGTTTCGTCAGCCTTTGCCCAGACTTGCATGCTATCATTGCTATGTTTGCATGAGCACGACTTGTGATTCCTTAGCGAGTCACTGGATATATCCCTGTTATCACCGTCTCCACCTACTACACCACAAAGGTAGCTTTTGTTTGTGTAGTTCCTCCGTTCATTTAGGTTGTTTTCTTTACAGTACAACATTGTCTCTGACCCCTTTTTTACATTTTACATGCTCTTAGTTCTCAGCTCAGCCGTCCAGCTCTGATCCAGTTTTATGTTTCATACATGTAGGTGGACAGTCCACTGCCTGGTAGCTCGTGGTAACTCTCCGCCATGCCGTTCCCCTTTGGCAAGTCCCACAAGTCGCCGGCGGACATCGTCAAGAACCTTAAGGACAGCATGACGGTGCTCGAGAAGCATGACATTTCTGACAAAAAGGCAGAGAAGGTAGGGTGACTCTAGCTCCTCTTACTTTGGGGGTTCATCACTCTTTTTGTGGGGTAACAATGAGTTGGAAGGAGCTTTTCTGATGCTTGAAATGATGTAATGTGTGTGTGTTTCAGGCCACAGAGGAGGTGTCAAAAAGCCTGGTGGCCATGAAGGAGATCCTGTATGGGACCAATGAGAAGGAGCCCCAAACAGAAGCAGTGGCCCAGCTTGCCCAGGAGCTGTACAACAGTGGCTTGCTCAGCACCCTAATAGCAGACCTGCAGCTCATCGACTTCGAGGTGAGACGTCGAGGGATGCGTGTTTTTAAAAACGCACACATCTGCCTAATGGTGATACGTGGGCAAACTCGCGTCTCCCTGCAATATGTCAGACTGGTGTAATAACTGCTGCTGCAGGCTTCTCTGACTCACCCGATCACAGCGTGACTCATTGTGTTGTGTGATCGCGCTCTTCCTCTTTCACCCTCTCTCGTCCTCACTGCCTGGACAGAAAATAGAAACCGGGGAAGAATTTGCAAATCGCATAGAAATCTGAAAGTGATTCAACATCTTAGTTCTGCACACATTTGGTTTGTGCTGAATTGTTGTCCTTTTTGTAAATAGAAGGGTCCTTGGTTTTGCCATAAGAGGACATCCGTCTCCATTCATCATTTATTTATCGGTTAGTTTTGACATATCAGTCCGATTTTATTTTTTTAAACAATTTACCTTATGTTTAGAGCTGCGTCTTGGCTTTCCATTGTTCTTCACCTCCTGACTGCATTGTCCGTTTAGAAGTGCGCTATATAAACCTGTGTGTGTATCATTTTCTCTATTATGTTTCATGTGTGCTTCATCTGTTGCCTCCAGGGTAAGAAGGATGTGGCTCAAATCTTCAACAACATCCTGAGGCGTCAGATTGGCACCCGGACGCCCACGGTGGAGTACCTCTGCACCCAGCAGAATATCCTCTTCATGCTGCTGAAAGGGTAAGAAGACACACACACACACACAGCAACTGTTTCAAATGGTCTGACTGCTGCCTTAAGAAGAAGAATGAATAAAGGAACAAATGTTTTTGACAATAAAGCCCAGTTAAGTAGAATGATTGCATGCTCCTATATGATGATACGTCCTTGTCTCATGTTGTTCTGTGCAGGTATGAGTCTCCAGAGATCGCCCTAAACTGCGGCATCATGTTGAGAGAGTGCATCAGACATGAGCCGCTGGCCAAAATCACGCTGTGGTCGGAGCAGTTCTACGACTTCTTCAGATACGTGGAGATGTCCACCTTCGACATCGCCTCAGACGCGTTCGCCTCTTTCAAAGTAAGGTGGCTCATTCGGTCAGCTGTTCTGAGATATTGTTTTTATCTCTCTTCAGCAACCCCGTGTCCTACTTGCTGCTACTTTGTTGATGGTGGTAGAGGATCCAATAGAGGATTTATTTGCCAACATAATTGCAGCAGATAAACCAGTCGTCACATGAGGATTATGTACAGAAATATCACCAACGCTATAACCCAAAAATTACTTTCTTCTCTAATTTTGATGAGGGTTTTCCGATTTTTTATTTTAAGGATTATTCGTGCGTGTGCTTCAGAGAGGAGACAAACTGGACCCGGCTAACTGATGACCATTCAGGCTGAAAGTGTTTCTCACTGTCTGCATTGTCTACTTTCAGGACCTCCTCACAAGACACAAACTACTGAGTGCAGAGTTCCTGGAGCAGCATTATGACAGAGTAAGTGCCCACTCAACCCAAAACTAGTGTTTTTAAAAGGCAAGTACATTCACCCGAAGTGGGATAGAAAGGGTTAAAGGCCATGTACTGTGTTGAATTCATCGAAATTGTGTTGCATAGTTATTTTGATCAATACATTTTCTATTCCACATTGGGTTTGCTGGTCAGGAGAACAGATTGTCCTGCGTTGTACCTGGTTTTAAACCTGCACATTTGTTGTTGTCTGGCCTGCGACTCCTCGCTTTAGAGGAACTTCACCGCTTTCTCTTCACCATTTTTATGTCAATTTAAACTGCGGTAGTCTGGGTGTTTGGCATGCTGGCAGAGTCTCTTTCCTCAACAAACATGAAACCAGACATTTGGGAGATAATATGCAGGCTGTGAACACAAAGTATCTGTCAGTCTGTGAGGGCAAATCTGTTCCAGTCCTGTCATTGTGTTTGGGTACAAGACAAAGATGAGATTGTGTAAACCGCTACTTGACGCATTTCGATGACTCTCTCTCGACCTCTTCCCTTTCTCTGCAGTTCTTCAGTGAATATGAGAAGTTACTCCACTCAGAAAACTACGTGACTAAGAGGCAGTCCCTCAAGGTAAGCAGCCCGTAAACAGGTCCCATGTCGTGGTGTAAGAGAGCTATTTAAAGACCGGGTCTGGTCACAGTGTTTGGTTTCTCTGAACCCGCTCCTCCATCGCCTTGTCTTGACTGCCATCTAGTGGTGTGACCACTTTGCATGTTTTACATGTCCTCTTTTAATATATGCTGTTTTCTACACTTTATGTGTTTTTGACTACATTTAGTGCTACATTACTGTCACCTTAACCTGAATAACATTCATGTTATCATGAAGTTCTGAAGCCATAATCTGTCCCCCACTGACAAAGTAAACCTGCTATCTCTCTCAAGTTATAACGTTTATTATTGATTTGTGATACAGTTTAAAGTTTGTTAACACGAGAAGTGTTTGTACACGAGGGAGTGAAACTAGCCAATGTTTAATTAAAGTTATAAACATTTAGGCAGGCAAAGAAAGTTTCAGACTCAATTTGGCAAATTTGCAACTGAATATATGAATTCAAATGAATGTTAATGTCTGTGTCTTGCTCTGAAATGATCTAGTTGCTGGGGGAGTTGCTTCTCGACCGGCACAATTTCACCATAATGACGAAATACATCAGCAAGCCGGAGAACCTCAAACTAATGATGAACCTGCTGCGGGACAAGAGCCGCAACATCCAGTTTGAGGCTTTCCATGTTTTTAAGGTAACAGTTGACCACATCAAAGATATGTATACTATATATGTATGTATGTATGTGTGTGTGTGTGTGTGTATGTATGTATGTATGTATGTATGTATGTATATATGTATATATGTATGTATGTATATATGTATATATGTATATATATATATGTATATATATATGTATATATGTATGTGTGTTTATATATATATATATATATATATATATATATATATATATATACACATACACATATACACACATATATATATATACACACACATACATATATGTGTTTATATATATATATATATATGTACATACATATATGTGTATATATATATGTACATACATATATGTGTATATATATATATATATATATATATATATATATATATATATATATATATATATATACATATATACATATATATATATATATGCACTGTATTAACATCCTCTTCCTGAATGACCAGGTGTTTGTGGCCAACCCCAACAAGATGCAGCCCATCCTGGACATCCTGCTGAAGAACCAAACCAAACTCATCGAGTTCCTCAGCAAGTTCCAGAATGACAGAATGGAGGACGAACAGTTCAACGATGAAAAGACTTACCTGGTCAAACAGATCAGGGACCTCAAGAGGCCCGCCCCCCAGGAGGCCTGAGGAAGGTGTGCAGAGGTGGGGTGGGGGGGGGGGAGCAGCCACCAGGACGACAACGTCTGCCTAACAGCAGCTGCTCTTCTGGTTTCTGAACAAACAAATGGAAAACAACAACGTACCCATATCAACTCATCAGGAAGTCGCCAGCTCCTTCGCGTCTCAGTGAACATTTGATTACTTCTTTTTTTGTTTTGGTCTTTTTTCCTTCAAAAAGAAATACGAGAAAATAATAGATGCTGCTGCTTTCTTGCACATTGAGACATGTTAGGTATGTTCTAATGACAGTCCATCAAACATAGGGACAGAAAACACAGTACGGCCGACTTCCTGATAGACACGCACACAAACGCACACCAAGGAACAAACGTAGACAAGTTTACACACACACACATATGTATTACATAAAAACATGCATACACACATACTGCAACAATATCAGCTGGAACCGTGTGGTGGAAATGGTACGAGCAAGTTGAACATTGGTGTGTTGGTTGCATGCCTTGAAATGCGACGGCTCCCATGTTCAGTGCCACAGACTCTGAAATTTGCACGCGCATCGCATCAACCGCTACAGTTCTCGTATCAACGCCTTCATCCAATAAAACAGCGGTGGCTCATTTTAGCGGTTTTCGTGGGGGGGGGGGGACGAGCTCTCGGATGTCATCACTGAGAACCATTTACCTCCCGTGTGCTTCGTTTTACGACACGGCACTTGAAGCACACGAGGAAATGGGGGGGGGGGGGGGGGTGAAGGGGATGAGAGTCGGGTCTCTTTTATTGTTTGTTTTGGGACAGGGTGAACATGTACATATGCCTTTTTGTTTTTGCTTTGTAGATTTGTTTTTGTTTAACCTTAACATATGAATATATATTATATATATATTACTTTAAACATCACATTTTTGGTTAATTGTAATCAAATTACTTTCTAAACTATAAAAGAAACAAGTTAAGTGACGTTGTTTTTTTGCATTTCATTTTACTGCTGATAAAATGGTTGCTGTTGGGTTTCTTTGTATATAACTTAAAGGGCCGGCTCACATTTAGCTAACCTCGTTAGGATATTAACGATTTGTACAGCGGAGGAATGTCGCGGTGTTGGCTCTGGATCGCTTCTTCTTCTTCTTACTCTCATCTACATTGTGAGCGTCTCTCAGACGGCTGGAGACGTGCAGGAGGGGATTGGGAGGGCATTAAGTGAGACATTAAAGCCTGTGTGTATTAAGTGAGACATTAAAGCCTGTGTGTATTAAGTGAGACATTAAAGCCTGTGTGTTTGTGCACTTTGTGAGGTGCTGAGCGATCATCAACTAACTGGAGTCGAGGATAGTGGGCCCCCCCCCCCCCCCAATTTCATTAACTTGTTTTATTTCCTCATCCTCACCACTCTGCTGGTGGCCTGGGAGTGCTGTGTGGCCCCACAGTGAGTGTGATTCAGGGGTGAGCTCATCAGGACATTGGCAACTCAGCCGCCATTCTTACCCCTCCTCCCTCCTCTTCAGAGGGTTTATAATTCCAGTACAATTGTGAGTGTAGAGCATTGTGGGTAGCAGAGTACTCTGGGCATGTTGGATTGTCCTCGTGGTGCGGAGCTAAACTGATGAAACCACAGATCTGTTCATGTGCATGTGACCGACATGGTCCATGTAACGAGACATGAATTAATTTAAAATTAGAAACCATCTCGGTGCGGATAGCCGACGGTTCTTCCATTCGCATCGAACATGCATGCTCCTCACTGGCTGTGCATGATGCTGTACTAAAGATGTTGTACTGGAATTGTTTCTTTTGTTTCCAAGTATTTAGCAACATTGAAATGCCAAATTGATCCACTGGCTGTGTGCTGACTTTGACTCTAGGTTCAGCATAGAGCGCGTGGGTGCTTTCAGAAGTGTCAAAGGCCTGGGCCCTACAATCGAAATAAAGAAAAAAAACATTTGGAATAAAATGATGCTGTGGTCACTTGTTGTGTGTGTTGACATTAGGATATGTACATCTGCATGACATATTGAAGTGGGACTTTTTTCAAATTGGTGGAAGAAGTATTGAAACATGTTTCAAACATTAAAAATACAACACAACTGACTTTCATATTAAAGATAAAAACTCTGATTCAGATAGTTTTCCTCATAATTATGACATGTATTAGTCTCATAATTGTGAGCTACTATATTATAATTAAAAATTATATTTTTTTTAACAACCACTTGTAACATAAATAGGCCTACAGTACAAACAATTGATCAGTGACTGACCTAAAAGAATCCTGCTGTTTATCATACACTTATATTGAAATTACGTTTTCTTGTAAACTGTCAAACAAACCAATTCGTATTTGCAACAAATTTGGCCATTCAATAAATCAATTAAGCTATTTCATCGATTAAGTGTTTCATTTTCAACTCCTCCCTCTTCCACTACTTTCTGACTTTTATCATAAAAAAACAAAAAAATGAGATCCGCAATTACTGCAACATCTTTTCTGTGTGTTGTGTGTAGCAGCAGTTACGGAGCATCTCCTTATTCATTCGGAATCGTTTTCTGTCCACCTGGAGAATAAGTCCCAATATTCACTCTCCTCCGAGCTCTGCGTTTGGTCTCCACAGACTCCTCATATCTGGCTCTCAATGTTCCACCGTGTTCATCACCCATGGACGCCAGCAGCAGCTATTCTGCTGTTTGTTGCTGGGCAGATGTTTATTTATTTATTTACTGAAAACAGCTGCCTGCTGGCCGGACACCACCCATGAGAGCGGTGAGAGTGAACCACAACAGTCAAGCAGTGGGTGCGACTGTGAAGCCGAGGGGACGGAGACCCTGTCACATTTAAAACAGCGACGGAGCTGATACGATAGTGCGTTTATTTGTGAATGGAAACGGAGAGCATTGCACTAGTCCTTTAAGTGCAAATATTTAAAAAAACAGCACACTTCCGGGAGAACGAGCCAAAACACACAGAGACGCAACGGTGAGAAGAGGATGTTCCCTTCGACGAGCTGAGGGGCTTTTGTTTCAGGACGGTGGCCAGCTATCCATAAGACAGACGAAGCGCGAGGACACCTGCAGACAGACAGACAGACAGACAGACACACACACACACACACGGTGACACACAGAGAGACATGGTGAAGATCAGCTTCCAGGCTGTCGCGGGACAGAAAGTGGAGAAGGAGAATGATGGCGACAAGACCGAGATTCTCATTCCTCATCCGATGGTGAGTAACGCGCCGCCTGTTGTTATTTATTTTCTTTATTAATATTGTTCGTCATCGTCGTCTTTGCCTTGGTGCTTATGTAACGAGGTGCCCGCTGACTCTACTGCATGGTTGTGTTGTGAACAGGTGCACGACCAGCAGGGGCTTCTCCTCCTGTTTCTTCACAGCATTCATCGCCATTCGGTTTGGAAACAAAACGTGCATCGCTGCGTTGGTTTCCCTCTGCGCCACTTAGAAGCAGCCTTGAAGCAAGTTCTTATAATGTGCAAATGCATGCTGTTTGTTTCGGGGCTGCACAGATGAATGCAAGCAAAATTAAGCAATTGAACAATATTCAGGATTTGTTTTGCTTTTATAGCAGCCACAGCCTCTGATTTATTTCCTCCTGTGCAGATTTAAATGAATAACTCCCCCAGCTAAGGAAGAATGCAAGAAATGCATGAGATTTTTTGGCTGACAAAATGGCAGATGGGTTGCAGCGCATGCAAGACTATTTTGCACAGCTCCCAAATGAGGCAGAGCAGTCGAGTGCAGCAGCATCAGCATCCCAGCATCGACCTCGACTCCCTTATCAAAGACGCACGAAGGAGCCCAGAAGACGATGAGCCGTGATTGTAATGTAGATTGATATAGATGGGACCTCATGCGTGCACATGACATGCATATTTGTATAAGCACAGAGCCGGAGTGGCTGTATGTGACTTTTGAAATCTGTTCACATGTATCGAGACGGAGCGTCCTCGTGGTGTGTCACGCTCTCAGCTGGTGTGAAAAGAGCCTCCATCTTCTCCCCCGGTGGGGTGGGAGAACACAAAGAACCGAGTCTCACAGAAGTGTGTGTTCGCACATGCACAGTTGTCGCCTTGTCCTCATGCACCCTCTGCTCCCAAACGCTTCCACAAAGAACAGCGTGCCGAACTGAAACGAGTAACACGAACACCGTGTTCTGCAAGACGCTGTGAAACAAAAGCACTGATTTCCATCTTTCATGTGTCGTCTCCTTTTTTTTGTTGTTTTTAATGATGGAACATGTTCGCACGGGATTGTCATTACTTTTCTTTGAAGTTACAGTCCGATTTCCCATGCACACAATGATTCCCCCCCCCCCCCCCCTTCACAGCTCCAAGAATAGCCACCATTGTTGTTTCTAAACCTGCCACAAGCGTTCTGCAGTATAGCACTTCTCTGTTTAGTCTTTGTTTTGTAAGCCCACGGTGAGTGGCTACTATCTGTGTGTAGTGCCACGCTGCCAACAGATGGGCTGCGAGACTGGAGGCGTCTGGGAAGATTACTCACCATCTCTCAGTCAAGTTTTTATTACCGTGAGCTCCGTCATCCCTTCCTCTGGCCGGGCTCAGTGCTACTAATTCCTGCTTTAAAATGCGGCGGTAATGTGAGCTTCTATTTTAGCACTCAGTTAATTCGAGTCATTTTCAGCTGCTCGTCAGATGAGTAAGCTGCATGCTGGATTGACACTCCCTGGAAATGCTTTTTCTGTCGTCATTTGAAGTATTAAAATCTGTGTTGCGTGTCTTTTCCAGGATGACGATGAGCTGGTCCTGCCGCTGAGGCCCAAAAAGTCTCCCCTCAACGGCCTGTGCTGCCTGACATTCGGCCTGGTTGTGTTCATGGCCGGTCTGGTCCTAGCCTCCATTTATGTCTACCGCTACTACTTCATACCTCACGTGAGACCCCGATTATGCTCTTCTGTGTGTTGCATGTGTCTCAGATTGGCCCTTGCACCAAATACTGTAATCATAAATGTGACATTTTTGGACATGCATGGATGTAAACTGCAACAGGCGTCCAGCCGCAAGGCGGTAATTGTAGTTTATTTAAGTCACTGCTGGAAAAGAAGGATATTCTTGCCACAGACTTTCCGAGTGTTCCAGCCGGTGTGTTGATTCAGATGCTACATTGTGTGTTGTGTGCAGATGCCAGAGGAGAAAATGTTCCGCTGCATGATTCTTTACGATGACTCGGAGTCTGCTCCGCTGAGTCGGCGTCAGGAGCTGGAGGAAAATGTCGGCATCTACTTGGGCGACAACTATGAGAAGATCAGTGTGCCCGTGCCTCACTTTGGAGAAAGCGACCCCGCTGATATCATCCATGATTTCCACAGAGTGAGCGCACACACACACACACACATACACACACACACACATACATACATACATACATACATACATACATACATACACACATACATACATACATACACACACACACATACATACATACATACATACACACACACATGCATGCATACATACATACATACATACATACATACATACATACATACATACATGCATACATACATACTTGCATACATACACACACACATACATACATACATACACACACACATACATACATACATACATACATACATACATACATACATACATACATGCATACATGCATACATGCATGTATGCAACAGCTTTTAGTTTCTTGTAGTAAAGATTTAACAGTGTACTTAGTTTGTTCTCTATTCAAGTTGTCGTATGTATGTATGTATGTATGTATGTATGCATGCATGCATACATGCATACATGCATGCATACATGCATACATGCATGCATACATGCATACATGCATACATGCATACATGCATGCATACATGCACGCATACATGCATACATGCATACATACATACATACATACGACAACTTGAATAGAGAACAAACTAAGTACACTGTTAAATCTTTACTACAAGAAACTAAAAGCTGTTTTTTTAAAAAACAAATGCAGAAAAAGAAAAGTACTATGAATAGATAATCAAATGTAAACAAAGACCAATCTACAACCATGCTAACGGCTCTTGGAGACCATACTAAGGCACAGCAATGCTTTTGCTAACATCGGCACGCTAACATGCTCACAAATTCATACTTTGACCTGATGATGGCGCTAGATGAGAACACAGTGGCTACACAAAGTCAGATTCATCCTCTGGGGACCATGAATGTCCATACAATACAAAACTCTAATGGCAATCAGTGTTTCAGTTTGGACCAAGATGGCAACATCTCCAGAGCCCCACTGCTAACATTGGTCAAATTATTCAAATTTCACATTAGAAAAAAAAAGAAAAAAAAGAATCGCCTAAGCATTTAAAATGTTGTCTTTTAATAAACTGTTTTATTTTCCAGGGACTTACAGCCTACCATGACATTGCTCTGGACAAGTGCTACGTTATTGAGCTCAACACCACAATTGTGATGCCTCCACGCAACCTTCTGGAGCTCCTTATCAACGTGAAGGTAACGCAAATACATCTCAGACAACTTAACGTCTGCACGCTGCTCTTCTCTTGAATGTCTAGAAAGAAATGGCTTTACTTTTTGCCTTCGCCATTCCCAAGTGCTGCTAATTGGTCAAAATGTTCACATTTTACTTATTAAATACAGTTGTATAAATGTAACAAAACAGACCGTCTGAGTGTGTGCAGGCAACCAATGGTGGGACTGTCCAGCCCCTGAGTGCGTCTGTTATCCCCGTGAGCTTGTTTTTATTCTACCTCTGTCGCTTGCAGAAGGGAACATACTTGCCTCAGACCTACATCATCCATGAAGAGATGGTGGTGACCGACAGGGTGCACAACATGCGTGAGCTGGGGCCCTTCATTTATCGCCTGTGCAACGGGAAGGACACGTACCGCCTGAACCGCCGTGTCACCCGCCGACGTAAGTTGGGGGTCATTGGAGGGATCAATAGAAACGTTTTAAGTGCGACGATGGACGACGGTAGGGTCTGTGTTTTTATTTGAATGGATGGAAGTGACTTTTGTTGTTTTCATAAAACGTTGTGATCAGATCAAGACGCATCACTGGTCCCCTTCTCACCCTCTCAGGCATCAACAAGCGCGACGCAAAGGACTGCCACCACATCCGTCACTTCGAGAACACATTTGTGGTGGAGACTGTTATCTGCGATGACGCGTGAAACACGGCGGTCATCCAACCCACATCTCCAGTCATCAGCCACTGTAGCATCCTCCTGTTCATCTGAGTTACTCTGAGCTTGTGATTTCGGTTTGATGTTGTAAAAGATTTCCCCTGCCTGTTCCAATTATTTCTCATTGTTTTTTCTAATTCCCTTCGGTTATATTTACTCTGAAGTGTGACGCAATACTAAACCGCTGGTTCTATCACAGGATTTTCCATGTAGCAAACCCCCACAGCCAATAATGACTTATGATTTCAACACCCCCCCTGAACATCTCCTGTTCTCTGCAATGTTAACACGGATCTGCCGATGACTAGTCGCTTGCTTGCATCTCTTGTTGCATCTCTTGCCTGCCTGTTGCCTCCTCGCTCCCCTTTGTGCTTTTCATTTCCTAGAAGCTTGCATTCGGTCTGTATTCACCTTTTCTTGGTAAAGAATTCCAGAATTGAACATCTCTATTTTGGGTGCTCTCATTCGTCATCAGCTTTTCTCTTTTCTTTTTTTTTTGCGCACTCTTCCTTTAATGCCTTTTGTGAATCTTTTTCTTCTTTGTTTTCACTTGCATGTGTTCATCTGTAAGAGAGAAACCGCTCTGTTAGAATGTTTTGTAAACCAACGATTAAAGCCTTAGTCCAGAGTCAGAGACTGGGCTAAAGTCATTACTGCTGAAAGAGAACATATTATATGGTGTGTTAGTCAAACAAAATCAACTTTGATCTGTATATTTTGTCTGCTGATTAAATCATAATATCTGTCTGTGAATAAAGTAGTGACATGAACTCGGTGTCCGTTGGTGCTTCGTTAGTTTCCAGACCCCCAAAGGTTTGGTAGAATGACCGAGCAACATCGTAATGCTGCAGCCAAAATGAAATTATTTCAGTTCTTTGTATCATTTATGTTTTGTAGCAACAATCCAAGTTGGTGCCATTTGTTTGTTTTCAGATGTGAGATTCATTGTTTATGTTCTGTATATACCTTAGAGGAGTGAGTTTGATGTGATGAAACTGTGATGAAACTGTCATCTGCCAGGATTACCTCCTGGCAGATGACTTTGATCTCTTCCCTGTCAACATCGGAATCAGCTTTATTGGCCGCTGATGAAGACGAGATGCAGTTGAAAGCGCCATAAAAAAGATTATTTTGGTCAAGAATGAACTTTTCATGCTCAACCTTGTAAATGTGTCTGTCACTGAATTCGAACAACTCATGTGTTTTTACCCAAATTATTAAAACAGTGTATTTTCTTCAAATAGTATTGAACCGTGCAGATGGTTTAATTGGCCAGATGTTGAGATGGACACAAACGTTTCCCCCGTTCTCAGCACGCTACAACAAATGATCGAGCCAAGATTGAGAAATGTAGCTGAATTTCACAGCCTGCTCTTGTATTCAGACAACACAGCACGCCTCCATCTGAACCCGCTACTTATTTGCTCATTCTGATGTTGATTATAGCTTTTACTGTCATTGTGCTGTCAAATGGTTTTCCTCCAGCATTGCATTAAGTAGCTAATTTGTGTTTTCTAATGTCATCATCCTTATCTCGCTCTTGCATCACAACCATCTGCTACACGTCCAAAGTGAGACGGTTCAGACCATTTTTGATATATATGCGCTTGGATTTTAACCGGATAACAAAAATGCTCATGATGCTCCATCAGTGGCCTCATTCGACAGGCTAGTGTGTAATATTAGGTTAATGTCAGAGAGGATATCCAGCACAGACTACTTTGCCAATCCTTAATGACTAATTGCTTTTGCAACGATTACTTTTGGATCATTTCAGATCTGCACATGAGGTAATCGAGATCCTTGCAGCCTGCTGGAGGCTTATGCCGCTGCCCTTCCATCTGGCGAGGCTCAGGCCTCGAGAGCTGCTGGCTCTGTGACTGAGATGCTTTTAAAGAAGACAAAAGCCTGAGCTCAAATTATTTATCACATACAGCACACATAGGAGAGTCAAACTGTTATTACATCAAACAATTACACACGACAAACTATACCATGTTGCTAAAAATGAGATTGTATGTCCTATTTTTCACTAAATAGCTGTGTTTCTTACTCATCAGAGTTTAGTTCTGATGACCTAAAGAGCAGACATGTACTTGCCAGTTTCAAGAAACAGTTGAAAACGTTAATAAATAAATCCACTTATTCGCCCTAATGCGGAGAGTCGGATGAGAAGATCAATACACTCTCAGACATGTCTGTATGCTATAGGAAGCGCTTAGCTTAGCTTAGCATAAAGACTGGAAGCAGGGGGACACAGCTAGCATGGCTCATCGATAAAATCAAAACATTTTACAGACCGACTGAGAACATCTCTGTGCTGAAGCTCTGAGGTACAATATTTGTTCTCATTACCAGCTGTGTTATGTGTTGATGTTGTTGACGATATGAAATAATAGGACATGGTCTGTAATAGAAATGGACTTTCAGACATCTCAGCGTGCTTTACACTTTACACTTGAGAATATCATTGTCTCTGATGTCCAGAACGTCAGACTCCCTGAAGATGAAATTGCAGCCCATTTAAGGAGCTTGTTTGTCTTCTTTGTTGGTTCTCAGAGACACGAGGTGTTGGAGGTGGAGCAGCAGATTAGACAGCGACGAGGACATCAAGGTGTGGAGAGGTGGACCTGAACAACACTGACATCTGTACACAGCTGGAAACTGCAACAGTCAAATGACATGACCCGTTTGAGTGATTGCATGTCTATGATGTGTTTGTTTTTTTAAACTACTACTTTTCTTATTTTTTTTCGACATACTATACTACTACTTTTTTTCACAATTCTAAACGAGGACTTTTTATCTTTTCAACATACTATACTATTTATGACAATTTATGACATTTTTTCGACATTTTAAACTATTACCTTTTTTACTTTTTACGACATATTATACATATATCACTTTTTTTTGACAGAGGTAAATAAGACTATTTTACGATAAACCAAATTATGACTTTGAAATGTGACATACGATACAGACTTTTAAAAACTTTTTTCAACATACTATACTATGGCTTTTTTTTTTTACTTTTTCAATTTTTTTCAACACACTGAGCTATGACTTTTTTTCTACATATTTTACATTTTAATGACAATTCAATGTCAAACTATACTATGACATTTGTTATGACAATTTCATGGCATACTATGTTTTATGAAATGTTTAGAACATGCCATACTAATACTAATGTATTAGGACTATAATTAGCCAACATTTTAAGTATTTAGTCAACTCCCATATCAGAGCAACTCACTGAGCTGCTTTTGCTATTGAGGGACATAAAACAGTGAGAGACGCACTGAGTGTTTGAAAGAGGGAAAAGAAAGCCATTACAAGGCAGAAAGATCTCGTTACATCACCAAGCTGATGCTCGATTTTGCTGAGCAGTTTATACATGGCATACACACACACACACGCACACACACACATGCACACACACTCTCACTCTCTTTCTGTTCTCATGAAATGCCATAGACCATAATAATACACAGGTCATATCACAGTTCCCACCCTTCAAAGGACTATATAGGGAGCTGATGAGCGGTGGAGATCCTCCTGAGTCCTGCAGACTGGACATGCATTACGTTTATCTTAAAGTATCCTGATTCGGTGGTCAAGATGCTTTTCTCACTGGCCCGCTGTCTCATCCTTCTACTCCTCTTCAACTCAACTGATGCTGGTGAGCTGATGAATGCTCCACTGAATCTGATAATATGTTTACTCATGGATTTAATAACTTGACAGCTTCATGATATACAAAAAAAAAAGGAAAATCAAAGCACTTCACAGATGTGAGGATTTGCTGTAAGGTGTTTGAAAAGTGGAAATATTTTGAGCTGGAAGACGAAGGAAAAAAGACGCTGGTGGTGACAGACAATCCTTTGGGAGGCTGACGTTGGGTGTTGACTGTTACTGAAATAGATCAGAGGTTTTCTCGGTGGCGATTAAAGTATTTTTGCCAAGCATCACATCAGTGACATGAACATAAACTATTTATATCAATCAAATGGATGACAGAGCCACATATAGGAGCCTTTCTAGAGGAAGTTCTCAGCTCTGGAGGCCAGCAGGTCAGCAATAATACACTATATTTATATAGCACTTTCCAAAACAAAGGTTACAAAGTGCTTTACGACACAGAAATGGCAGACAAGCAATGACAGTAACAATTTAAAATAGTGTAAAAGCTATACAACATTGAGCAAAGAAGCAACACAAGGAGGACTGCTGGACTGACCCCATCACACAGGACTGAGCCGGAGCAATTGCTCTCAAACAGGCCATTGAGGTCTGTATTATTTCAATGACTTTGCACAAGTGCCCTCCTCTCATATGCCCTACCTCTTGGTCTCTTCTTTATTGCCAGGACGGATCCTGGGGAAGATCAAGGAGCGTGTGCGTAATCTCCTGCTGCAGAAAGCCAAGCAGCCTCTTCAACACGTGAAGGAGGGCAGGATCCACCAGCAGCTGGACCACTTCAACCGCCTAGACTTCAGCACCTTCCCTCAGGTAGAGACGGCTCAGTGGTCTATCCGGTGTGGGGCCCTCTGGAGGCTCGGGAAACCAGCTTGGTCCACTAAGGTCCTTGGTCCTGGAACGATCTGCAGGCCAAGGTTTCAATGATTTTAAAATGAGAAGGAAGTGGTCGCTGCTAGCTGCAGGTGCTTCAACTAACTAACGGACTCATGGTCACAATGCCGCCTTGTTAATGCACTGGATGATGTCATTTATTCAGTCGTATCTATTGTTGCTGCTGGGATCTGATGTTGTTGTCCTGTCATGTGCTGAATGCTGCTATTTGACCAGTTATTGGCTTGATCGCACTTGTAAAAGAGGTTTTAATCTCAATGTTAAGGGTATATTCATATATAGCCCTGACATTTCAGACATACAAACACTTGATAAAAGAGCACTTGCACAAGTTTCTCTGATCTCATACCTAGATGAAGGCAGTATTTAATTTAAAGCATCAAAGATGATTCCATCTCACACTATTGATGAGGATTTTTTCAATGTTTTTCCAATGCAGGAAAGCTGAGAAAACCGTGCTGCTGTCATTTTGCTCTACAGAAAAGAGCTAAACTTAGAGCTCAACCTGCTCTGAAGCAGCAGTGAGTGAGCTCTCCGTCTGGATAAATCTAGACTGGTTGAACCTTTTCATCACCTCAACTCCAGCACAGCCACCGACGAGACGACGCCTCCCAACAGCGTGCATTGAGCTCTGTTGAGCTCTCACTTTCATTTGTGGCTGCCAATGTGCAAATGTGTCCTTTGGAGCATGAAATAAGGGATTACTTACACAAAGAAATGTGCTGCTGGTTTGGGTGAACCTGAATAAAACACTTCTTTCTTTCTCTCCTTCTCTCTTCCTGTCTTTCTCCCCAGAGGTTCTTTGTGAACGAGGCGTACTGGCGGCGGCCTGATGGTCCGGTGTTCCTCTTCATCGGAGGAGAAGGGCCCATCTATGAGTTTGATGTTGTGGCAGGTACAGTAGGATGAACATGTCCTCGCCTGTCTGTCACACGCATTCAAACGGCAGATCAAACGGATTCAAATACAGAAAATGTCTGACACTCCCTCGCAGATTTGGAAATGAAAGTGGGAACATTGAGTGCGGCATCATGTTGTGTGTCAGTAAGATGACACTTCTTTTCTTTGCTTCATCTGCCCTGTCCTGTCCTGTGTTCTGTCTGTCTTTTTTTACACACCTGCATCTGGTTGATTGTGCATCATCACACGTACCTTTAAAACGTTTAATTCCCTCAAACTGTCTGTGTATTTCTTATTTAAAAAAACAGAAAGAAGCATTCAACCTCTCTGAATCCTATCTGCTTTCCCAGGTCACCATGTTGACATGGCTGAGGAACACGGGGCGCTGCTGTTGGCTCTGGAGCATCGCTTCTATGGCGACAGCATCAACCCAGACGGCCTCAAAACGGAGAACCTGTCAGACCTGAGCAGCCAGCAGGCGTGAGTGTTGGCTACCAGCTTGTGTGTGTATGCTTGTAAATGTGTGTCCTTCACCTCACTCCCTCAATACATAATGTATGTGCATCTGTGTCTTCTTGGTTTGTTTTCAGCTTCCCCTCTACTTTCTGTCTAGTGTGCGTGTGTGTGTGTGCGTGTGTGTGTGTGTGTGTGTGTGTCAGGTGAAAGACTGAAGAGTTGTTTTGCGTGTTGTTGTTTTTTTGTCCAGGCTTGCTGACTTGGCTGTATTCCACCAGCACATCAGCCAAAGCTTCAATCTGAGCCACAGGAACAGCTGGATCAGCTTCGGAGGCTCGTACGCCGGAGCTCTGTCCGCCTGGTTCAGAGGAAAGGTGCTAACTCAATTTTTACATCTCACACAATTTACATATTATTTCCCTTTTAGCAATTGTTACACATTCTTCTGTGTTCCTCTTTCGTCCGACTGCAGTTTCCTCACCTGGTGTACGGCGCCGTGGCCTCCTCTGCTCCTGTCAAGGCGACGTTGGACTTCTCTGCCTACAGCAATGTAAACTGGCACAAACCATGGTCACGATTAATATTCAATATTAGCATATTATCAGAGATGTAGACAGGATTTCATTTTTAGATAATGGGGTCATGAGTCCCTGTGCAACTCAATCTTGCACATACATCTTTTTTGACACGCTTCAGGAAAAAGAAGTGAGTAAATTAGTCACAAATACATTATGGGACGAAAAGCCTCCCTCACATACGTAGTTTGAAACCCATTATTTATGTGTGTAATCATTCAACCTCCCTGTAATCACAGAACATCATCAAACCCCCCACAGTTCCCAGAGATATTACCATAGACGTGACCTTCGTACGCTTCATTTTCACCTGTACGGCCCAGAAGTTACTACACATGCAGAACTGCTACATTCCTCACTAATTAGCCATGTGACGCACGCCTGCTCTCACCTCTGTGATTTCCTGTTTCAGGTTGTCGGCTTGAGTCTCACGAACGAAGCGGTTGGTGGCTCAGAAAAGGTGTGAAGGCAGCCACCATGTCTGTGCATCGCATGACTGCCATTACATTTCTGTCCGTCACACGTGTTGAATCTCATCCTCTTCCTGCAGTGTCTGGCTGGTGTGCGAGAAGCCTTCGCTGCCGTGGAAGCAGTGATGGGCGGGAACGCCAGCCGGGTGGCCGTGGACTTCGGATGCTGTCAGATCCCCAAGGATCTCGATGATCAGGTGACGGCTTTGGTCTGTATGAGACGCTTTAGGGGGAAGGAATTAGAGGTTGTTAGGCATAAGAAAGGGGAACAAAGATCCCTCTCTGTGGTATTTTTTGGGCATTTTAGTACCTTTTATGCTTTTATGCTTTTATGCTTTTATGTTTTGAGGGTTTTAGAGACTTTTTCAACACATGCTGGTGTAGTGAACTCTCAATACTTTGATGGTCAACATGCGACCACTCGACATGACTTTGAACAGCACTATCAGAGTGTTAAGGAGTTCTTACATGTTGGACAAACCTGTAGGCCGACTCTAAATCACTGGTAAACAACCTTTGTCTTCAGATACCCCACAGCCCTATCAGATGCATTTGAACAGGCTACACCGGCAGCAGCACCAACCATCATGTTACAATTATCATCATTAAACATCATACCAGATAGTTACAGTTGCTAAAACACCATTTCTGAAACTAGGGCTCTCTTGTTTTAAACTCCACACACAAACACCCAAAACATATACACAAAATCTTACTATTTTTACCATCTACCCATTACTTCTATTTGAACTTTTAATCCGTTTACGTTACTTCTGGCTAACTATTATCTTTTTTGAAATGGTAATCACAATAGACTTTGACTTTTTATGACTTTTTAATGACATGCAACCGTTTATCCATCACATTTCGGTGTTTGTTGTTTAACTATTGCAATTTCCACCATTAATAAATAGTCCTTTAGTACTATTTGAACTGTAGGCCTCTACTTTGAGCTATTTCAACCACATCAATGACTTCAAGTGTCAGACTTCTCTGCTCGCTTGCAAACTAACTGTCACATGTTCAGTTGTTGCAGCCACTTAATATGTGTGGGCCTCTACATATTTGTAATCAAATCTTAATTTCGAATCAATTGAAATGAATTGAGTTACTTCACAATTAATATGCCTAACCCCTAGTTTGAATAATTATCATTTCATCACATTTTACTCTGTTTTTCATCCGTCATCTTTGTTTTTGTTTTGTTTTTTCAGTTCTAACACAGAACAAATGCATCTGTGTGGAAAATAAATATTTCCCTCTGCACCTCTCAGATTGAGCTGATGCAAAACCTGGCCGGCATAGTCATGGGGACGGTGCAATACAATGAAGAAGGGGTGCTCATGCCCATCCATGAGCTCTGTGGTGTGATGACCAACAAGAGCGGTGCTTACGTGGAGGAGACGGAGGCTTACAACCGCCTTGTTAAACTTGCACAGGTAAGGAAAACACAAGGATGTCACAAATGTCCAGCTTGCAGTTTTCCCTTTTCATGCACAGTATAACCACCAGGTGTCACCATTGAGCCATTTTGTCGATGAGACAGGCTTGAAGCAAAGGTGCAACCTTTTAGGATTTCTCTCCTTAATAGAATTATGCAGCCAGGGACCCACAGTGTGGTGTTTTATCTGTGTTGTGTGTTATGCAGATCTACCATTCCTCCAGTGAGGAACCATGTCTGGACATCTCCCATGAGAAAACAGTGAAGGATCTGATGGACACGACCGTCCACTCAGGCAGGAGAGCAGAGAGACAGTGGACCTACCAGACCTGCACCGAGTTTGGCTTCTGTACTACACACACACACACACACACACACACACACACACACACACACACACACACACACACACACACACACACACACACACACACACACACACACACACTATACAACAGATATAGTCAACCATCATTCTTTCTATCATCTGAAACCCTTTCGTTGTGTCTTTGTGTGTGTGTAGACCAGACTTGTGAGGATGCTACTTGTCCGTTCTCTGGGATGGTGACCCTGCGAACCCAGACTGAACTCTGTCTGAAGCTGTTTGGCATTTCCCAGCATTCCCTGCCTGGACGCGTTGCCTTTACGAACACTTACTATGGAGGAGACAACCCACACACACACAGGATCCTCTATGTCAATGGTGAGACTTGGTTTACTCGAGGCAAAATCACAACAAAGAAAGATGGACTTAGTAGAGTGCACATCTCCGCCTGGATGTGTCTGCAACGACTACTGTTGTATTGTGTGAGTGAACGAATACAACCAGTGCTGCAAAGCGTCATCAAACGGACTTCTTTCAAACTCGAAAACCAGCAGCGACGTAACGTTGTACAAGCAGTGGGCTTGAAGTTGTTAAACAACACGCTTCATACAATCGTGCCAAAACACAAAGGTAAAGTCACCACGCTGTGTACCCGTTTAGCAACAACTGCAGCGAGGTACAGCAGAGTGTGCACTGGTAGTACCGTTAGCTGCTTGTCGAACACACCATCCAAAACAACAACAGCTTCCCCCCCACTGTGTCTCTGGACACAGAGTAGCAAGATTGTAGATGCACTTAGCTGTGTTATCACCAGCGTACTACCAGCTGGGTGGACTGGTGAGAGAGGAGTCAGCAGCCAGTCAATGCTAATAAAACAGGTAACAAAAGGTGTTTTGAGAAGGTGTGAGTCACCACGAACACAAGAGGTAATTAAGCATGCAGTGATAACTGGCCACCCAAAATATTGTGCAGTTTGCTGCAGCAGAATGTGAGATTAGCCGTGGACAGACACAGAGGTGCACAGTCTCTCACTCAGTCACGGACTCACATCGTCACACACACACACACACACACGGTCAAACGCATAACCTCTCCCGTGGCCTGTGCCTGGCGGAGATAATAACTGAACCTAAGGAGGCGAGGGAGCAGCCAAACAGTGGTGCAAATAAATCTATTTCCTCATCGTTGCCACAGGTGGAGTTGACCCGTGGAAGGAGCTGTCGGTGGTTCAGGACAGGGCTGAGGAAGGAGAAGAAGCCCAGACCATCTTCATTAAGGACACTGCTCACTGTGCTGATATGATGAGTAGAAGAGTCACAGACCGCCGCTCGCTCCAGAAAGCCAGACAGGTATGTGTGCCTCACTGATATGTTGTTGTGTAATCTGCACAACAAACACATAGAATGTTGAAATCCTCAAAAACATTCCTTCTCCCTCCCAGGAGATCGAGAAACATGTGGACAGTTGGCTGAAGATGGCTGCCCTGGAGAAAACACATCCAAACACATTATAACCTGATCAGCTCTTATCACTGTTCCCTGAAACAGATTCATCAGCATGGTGTGCCTGGCTGCTCTTCTTCTTCTTCTTCTTCTTCTTCTTCTTCTTCTTCTTCTTCTTCTTCTTCTTCTTCTTCTTCTTCTTCTTCTTCTTCTTCTTCTTCTTCTTCTTCTTCTTCTTCTTCTTCTTCTTCTTCTTCTTCTTCTTCTTCTTCTTCTTCTTCTTCTTCTTCTTCTTCTTCTTCTTCTTCTTCTTCATCACCATCCTCTATTCCCTCTCTGCCCCTCCTGTTCTCCTCCATCTATAATCATCTCAGCGCTGATCTGTGTGTTTGTGTGGTTTGGTTTTTATCTTTTAAGGTTTGTTTTTATGCATCTTTACAAATGTTTTCCCTGTTTTTAATACTAATATCAATTTACAGATGCAGAATGATTTTCTTTAATGCTCATTTTTCCTTGCTATCTTAGTTGTCTTAGATTTATAAAGGATCTTGAGGTTTATATCTACTGAGTGTTAATGTTATAATCTGATAATCTCTGTTTCCCATATTAGCTTCTTTCTTCTTCTTTTTTAAAGATTCATCACTTGTCATAACCCTGTATAACCTCTAGGGTGCGATATTGCTACATGTGTGTCAAACCCATTTCTTGATCCTTGTTCATTGTAAAACACAAACATAACAAATTAAAACTCAGAGTAGTTTGCCATGCCGGTTGCTCTCTGTTATTCGCAATAAAAGGCAGCACATTTAGAACACTTGCAGCTTTATTCCAAGCACTATGCAGCATTGGTTGGTGTGTGAATGTGTCATGTCACGGTGTTGTGTTGTTGTGTTGTTGTGTTGTAACAGTGTTTGTGCCAGGGAAGAAAAGGTGAGGAAGCACCAGTTGTCCTTAAGGCCATCTGTTTGCTCTGGGCTGCTCCGTGTGTGTGTGTGTGTGTGTTGGTGTGTGTCTGCTTGCGTTTGTGTGTGTGCGTGACCCTCCCTGTAGGGGGTCAAAAGTGGGAGGTCATGACCCCGCTGACCCCGTGGGAGTGGAGATCATCAATCAACTAGGGGCTGGACAGAGCAGCAGCAGGGGACACAACGCAAACACACAAACACACAAACACACACATACACACACATACACACACATAGATACTGTAACACATACACTCTGCAGATGTACCATGGGCAATAAAATAAATACACCAAAAGCACATTTGGATCAAACAAGTATAATGAATAGAATAGATCTCAAACACACACACACACAATTGGATGCATAAAGGCCCCTCAGACATTAGCTGCCAGCCAAACAGTGTGTGTTTTGTTTGATAACATACGTGCTTTCTTATTCATGGCTCACAGATGCTATCACGCGCTTCAGCCGCGAGACAAAGCTTTAAAGCTGGAAGGAAAGCGAATAAACCTGAAACCTTTTTTTCTCTCACTGCAGTGCCTCCATTTCATCCGCTCATCTCTTTGCTATTGTAAACAAGCACACAAATAGACACACACACACACACACACACACACACAGTTACACACACTCCAAGAGCCACTATCAGGGTTATCAGCCAGCACTTGCAGTGCGACAGGGCATGCTTTTTCTCTCTCCTCCTCCTCCTCCTCCTCCTCCTCCTCCTCCTCCTCCTCCTCCTCCTCCTCCTCCTCCTCCAGCCTGTCCTGTTGATCAATGAGGAACTTCTTGGGCCTCAACTATTAATCAGAGCCCTATCGGCTATCTGTCTGCAGAGCCAACCAATCACGGCCCTCTGACAGCTGGGCCGTGAAAAATGTTGCCCGGGTGGATGGAGGGGAGGTTGTGGTGGTGGTGGTGGTGGTGGGGGGGGGGGGGGGGGGTAGTTTAGGGTGGAGGGCGGCAGCGGGGTTGTGGAGGAGAAGAGGGAGGTGAGGGAGCACTCTATCTGATCCGAGTCAGGTCACGGCTGCACGACTGCACTTTGTGCACTTACAGCTGATTCTTACCATAACGATGACACACACACACACACACACACACACACACACACACACACACACACACACACACACACACACACACACACACACACACACACACACACACACACACACACACGGGCTATCCCACTTCAACAGACACATTTTTTATCCCTGATTCACATTTACATCAAACTGAGGCCTTTTTCTGCCGCCATGGCACCCACTGTGTTCGCACTGCTTCCTCGTGGGGAGCGGTTAGAGCGACGGAATCAGACCAAATTAAAATGAACTCGTGTTTGCAGCAGAGAAAGTCCAGTGAGGACCACAACGCCGCTGATCTGTTGTTCAATAACGCGGCCTGTCCTCGCGCCTCAGAGCTTCATCAACACACCGCCATCCCTCCTCTGCATAATCACCATGCTCACACTCATCCATTCACATCTTATTGCCATGATTAGATTACATCTAATGCTATTACACCGCTCCCATCTCTCTACCTCTCCACCTCCCCCCCCCCATCATGGATTTCTTGCAGATCTTATTAGTGTGTGATGCGGACCAGGTCTCACTTTGGATTTATGAACCCTCAAGTCTTCTCTCCTTTAATCTCCCTCTCCTCCTCCTCTCCCTTCCTGCATCTGTCCATCTATCATTCCCAGGGTTGGCTTGGGCGGAAGAGTATTAATCCCTCCATCCCATCTCTCACTCCTCTGGACAGATGAGGAGGTGGAGGAGGGAGATGGGGATGGAAATGGGAGGAGGAGGAGGGGTAGAAGATGGGAGACCTCAGATTACTTTTCATAATATTTCCGTAGCATTGTGGGACAAATGGAGAGGCATTACAGGCAATATGCAGATTTACAAGATAATAGGTCACTGCTTTGGTACCTCCAACAGGTACGAGGATGAGAAGATGCTGCAGAGGGAGTGTGTGTGGGCGCAGTGCAGAGGCAATAGCTACAGATGGGATGAAAAACAACTTAGTGTGGAGGTGTGTGTGTGTGTGTGTGTGCTATCCAGTTGTTTGCATGTTTATGCAGTGCGGGGTTGTGTGTATAAGTGTATGTGCCATAATGACGTCTATGCAAAAATGTGTCTACATGCGAAACGTGCATCTCTGCAAAAGTGTAACAGAAACGGCAGCGCATCACCTGTTGACGCCCATAAGCACAGAAATATTGTTTTTGGTGGGATGTATTCAGTTTTATCTGAGGTGAAGACACATACAGTATTACTGAGGTAGAAAAACATACGTTTATTCTTTCCTTTACCATATTTGTTTGTATTGACTACAACAGAATGCATCCACCACAAGCACTGAGAAGGAAACTGTTAACATTACAACATAAGGGATGGCACACACACACACGCACACGCACACGCACACGTACACACACACAGTATTTTCAACAGAATCCAATAAGCTGCTGGGAATCAATTGGAGTGAGCAGGACATTTAATGAGTCCAGTACTTGGAGGCCTAATTCTCCAGAAAGAAACAAATTCAGAGTAAAGAAAAGAATTAAACCTTTGACCAGCAGTCAGGATGAAGCAGGCCCCCCCGCCCCACCCCCACCCCCCTCTCTACCCAAGCCCTAGCAGTGACAGGTAGATTAAGGGGCGTGATAGATGCCCCTCTCTGTATCTCCCTTGCTGCACCCCCACAACTCCCCACCACCACCCCTTTCCCTCCCGTCCATCCATCATGGCGGCTGGTGTAATTGCGGCTGCGTGGGGCTGGCAGAGGGAGCCTCCATCCATCTCCTTAACAACAAACAGTCAGGAGGACGGATGGCGCTGCGCTCCCCCAGTTAATCTCCATCTATAAGAAGGGGGTGGGGGAGGAGGGCTGGGGAAGGAGAGGAAGAAAATAACAGAAGGGGGAAAAGGGAGCGTTGACTTACTATCAACAAAACGAGATGGAGACGGGGAGGCAGAAGGGAGGAGGGAAGGAATGGCGAGAGGCCTTGCCCAAACAGGTAAGTAAAGGAAGAGGAATGACCCGGGAGGAACTGAGAGAAACTGAAGGAAAAAGTTTGCAAACGGCTTCAAGAGCAGATGAGGCTGGATTTTGCTTGGCGAGCGTGCCAGAAGAAAGCAGGAGAGATGTATGGAGGGAAGGGAGGAAGGGGGGAAATGTATGTCTACGCAGCCAGACGACCCAGAAACTGGAGCGGCACCGGCTCATAAAAATGCACTCTGCACCCCCTCGACTACCCTCACTTTTACCCTTTCTCCCTTTACTTCCATCACTTGCCTTCCTCTCTCTCTCTCTCTCTCTCTCTCATGCAGGCAGTGGAGGGTCACAGTTCTCTGATGTATTGGGCGGTTGTGTCAGAGGTCACGGCAGCCATATTTTCTTAATGGCGGAGTCACTGAAGTCAACAAGGCCGGGTGGCCTTCTACCTCCATCTCTCTCTCTCTCTCTCTCTCTCTCTCTCTGGTGGAATCAAGTAAACTCGACTTTTTTGGCAAAGTAAAAACAACACCAGTTTGTGGAGGTGGCTGTTTTTTTCACCTTGCAGATGATGCACTTCCATGTGAACCATTTGCACCAAACACCATCACGTTGGGCATAAAACTACAGGCGGGACAAGAGCAGTTTGTAAAAGCCGAAAGTCTGCCATCTTTCCTTCGCAATTGAGTCAGAACTTTATGATATTACAGCGGTGAATTCCATTATAATCTCACAAAAGGAGCTACAGAAACACATGCAGTCATTGCAGGCAAACATCCACAGTTATGCACACACACTCTGCTTGTTGTTCCCTGTTAAATAGCCCAGGGCATCGCCTGCAGTGAGGCCCAACTTAGAATGGGAGCACCGTGACACTGACCCTACAGCAGGCAAGCACACAAAGCAACGGACACACACACACACACACACACACACACACACACACACCCGTCGTGAACACACTTGCATTGCTAGTCCGAGCGCACAAAGTCAAAAGGCCTCGGTGGGTGCAGAGGAGCGAGCGCTTGAGCCTCGACAGGGAGTGACAAATAACTGCAGCAGCCTTGACATGCAGCAGGAACGTGCCCCACTGATCTTCAACTGTGTGGTGCAGGAAAGGAGCCTGTTGCTGACAGGGGAGCTCCACAACGGGAGGAAGTAGTGAACAAGTGGAAATGCTGCTGAAAACATGCAACGTGACGCATGTACGATAATTAGGTTTGACATCATGTTCGGATGGCGATAAGAAAAATCTTCCAAAGGCATTAAAAGGGAAATCTATTTAATGTTGGAGCAGATGGTTGAAACTTTGTGTTTTGTTTGGGGTCCCATAGCTCCCACTGCACCACTGTATGTGCAAAACTGTTATTATTAATAATAATAAGATCAACCAAAGGTTTCTGTTCACTCTTTCTTTCCTCTGATCTCAGTGTATGGAAAGGTATTGAAGTGATGATCCTTGCAACAAACAATTTGTTGATCAGGACAAACGATTGCTAAATAACAAAAATTATATTTATGTATGTATTTATGTATCTATATTCCATGTGTTATCCAAAAAGGCATTCACACATAAATATGTTATGTGTGTGTGTATCGGTGATGTTACTTACGTTTGACCCCAGAGACTCTCTGATGTCTTCTGAACAAACTGAACTGCGGGAACTTCTTTGGGATTTGGGAAGGCAGCGACATTAATCACAGAACAGACGAAAAGCAAAACTCAAAAATAGTGAAAAATCAAACTGATGAAATGTTCATGTTTGAATAAAAACAAGACAAAAATGATTTACATTTTTTGTTTTATTTGAATGTTTTACTCGTCAACTCATTCCACCTCATATGTCTTATTTCAAATCCACCTTGGTGCTTTGTATGTGATGGCGACATCTGAATTAAATCTTGTTTTATTTTAATTCGGGTTAGATATCACAGGACACCTGTGTGTCTTCTTTGGGACAGTTGTGTTACCTTTCAGCATGTTTAACAACATATGTTGTGTCAAAATGTTTTCTCATTAACATATGCAGTGCATACAAGTATGGCGTCTTCCCACAGGACACAAGGAGATGTGAAGAAAATGGCAGATCCTTTCGTGCGTTGTGATGTAAATGAGCGTAATCTGCATGTTTAGATAATAGTCAGTTAGATAAATGTTACAGAGAGTTGAGATTTATGGTCCAAGTTAAAGTGGCCTGGAGACAAACACTGAAAGAAGTCACTCTCAATAACATTTAATGAGCCAGTCATTTGTGGATTGTAAAGGTTTTGCATGAAGAGAGATGAGGAAATCTAAAGCGCTGTGACATGAATTCTTCAGATGACGCACACGTCCGTGTTAATCCTTCTCGTTCAACCTGTTAACGGAGTGAAAACAAGCCTCGGATCGTCTTTTCCAGCCCATTGACGCCGCTTCATGGCTGTATTGCGGGCTCAGTGTAGGAGGGGGGTGGGCGCTGTGATCACCCCTGCAGGAAACCAGCACCCTGCAGAGGCAAAGACCCCTGGCTGTACGGACTGTGCGGGGCCCCTCACAGGCCGGCTCACGGTCAAACTCCACGCCTGCCCCGGCCCGCTGTTCCCCGCCAAGCCGCTGCTGATTGAAGTGCAGCCGCCTGTTGGCCCCTCACAGCGGGACCGGGGAAAGGAGAGCGTTTTGAATAATTATTATGTTACTTCGGTGACATTTACAACACAAGACTCGGGGTTTAGCTATTCCACCAACATGTGAAAGGGGTCTTTTTTCTCTCTGTGGTCAGAATTAAACTGTCTCACGACGAAAGCTTTGTTTTCTCACTTCTCCCAATCAACAAAAAGAGAGACAAAGGGTGACATTTGGGCTCTGTCAAAAGGCTGAGCGACAACTGACTGAGAAAACCAATGAAACACTTTGAAAGCTATTATCAGATCGTACATTTCATGTCATCTAGCACGCTTAAAACTTATTTATGACTCATTTATGAGGAGCGACTTGATTAAAACTCTTTGTTTTACTGCAAATGCCCTTAAAATGAACTCTCCTGCAGGTAAAAAAAAAAACATGTAGATGATTTTGTGCGTGTTTCAAATGTATTTGTAATTAGATTTGAAATTTTGAGGCAAATTACCTGCCATCTTTTGAAATAAATACATATAGATGTAGAAATATAATCTGTTAAATATGTGTAGGGGATTAAATATCTGCGTTGCGCCTCACCTTAATTGGCTGTGAGGAGTTTAATAGACTGTTTAACATGCTCCAAACCGCTAGAATGACAGTTAGCACGATTATTCTCCCGAGTTATCCCGGAGATGATAGCGCAGCGGCGGCAGCAGGGATATGGAGAGAGCGGCGAAGGATGATGGAGGAGTGATATCAGCTCGGAGGAGAGCCGAGATAAAACGATCGAGGGGGTCTTCTTCTTCTTCTTGTCTGGCGTTTGTGTGTGTGATAAGGAGGAGGAGTAAAGGGGGAAGGGGAGGGAGGGGGGGGCAAGAGACCCCGTCGCGTTTTGACCCTCCGAAACCTCCCCGCACACCACCGCCACCACTACCACCATCACCACCATCACCACTCCTCCTCCTCCTTCTTCTCCTCTCCTCTTGAGACAGAAAACACCATCGCTCTCTCCCAGCCGTGACATTTTGCAGCGCGTCGCCGTATGCTGCGCGGACAGCGAGCACAAGGAGCCAAAAAAAGGAAGGGACGCTTTCCGTCTGCCCTCCACAGCACCGAGCATCCCCCCCGACGTGCCTGCGAGCCGGAGCGAGAGGCGCACCAGGCGGAAGGCGAGGCGCTGCAGGAAACCGCTGCTTCTTTTCTCACCGGGGCTCTGGACTACACCGGACACGGCCCGAGCAGGACTGGATATTTACGTCTCGGTGGGACATTTTACACCATTTACTGGAGCCTTGTGTGTGTATCAGCCTGCTCAGCACCATCAGCCAGTAGCGGTTAATAGGCTGCGAGCTTTATTATTATAGCGTTTATTGGCGCCGAGTGTATTATAAACCATTAAGCTCATATCGACAAAAGCGTATAAGGATATTAACGTCCATAAAATCTCTCCAGTCACATCATAATGTTGTAATTTAAAACGCGATGGGCTCGGAGTAAACACACACACACACGCACACACGCGCACACTCACACGGAGCAGGTCTTCACTGTTTTCTACCCACAGCCTCATGTTTTTGTTGATTCCATATAGGAGGGTTTTGCATGGTGTTAATCGTGTTTACAATATTAGTGTTATCGATTGAAATACAAAAAAAAAAAAAAAAAAAAACATTTTTACTTTTATTTCCAGGGACAGAGGAAGGGAGCAAAGCTCGCTGGACTAACCGAGCAGCGCATCACCATCTCCGGTGTAGGACTGGCTGTCGAGTCGCATGGAGAAGAGGGTAGGTCTGCTTTTTTTTTTTAAATATGAGAATGGTTTAGACCAGAGCCGAATGAGATACCAGATTTCATACCTGGCATGGAGACGAGGTAATTAGAAACCGCATATTAATGGGAGCATATGGTTAGGAATCCTCTTTGCACTGCTGGTTGGGTGTAGCAGTCGAAACACAAGGCCCAGTGGAAACAGACTACTGTAGGCTGTTAGCATGGACTTCATGTTTCGGGGAAAACAACAGGAAAGCGTGCTTTTGTTATCAAGTAAAAACTACTTCGAAATGTTCTTCAAATGTCTTCATGAGCTTTTTTTATCGTGCTGCAAATAAATAACTTTAAACAGTCATAAACCCGAGTTCATGAGGTGAAATGCACTTCAATGAAAGTCCTGTGTGAGTTGTAATGTACATCAGTAATCTCATAAAGCGATTCACGAGGAACTGTTGATTCGGATCTAATATGTCATCCTCCCTTAAAAAATAATTGTATTGTGCAATGTCAGTCAGGCGTTATAATGGCACATTACGGGTTAGAGTGGTGCAGGTCATGCAGAGGAGAGGAGATGCAGCTCTGCAGCTCGGTAAGTATATAGGTGGTGGCGGTGTGTTTTTTTTGCTGTCGTGATTCAAATGCATCGTGGTGCTGGAGAAACAGACAGACAGTGGCTGAGTGGAGGAGAGCAATTAGAGATAGAAAACCACTGCTGTATGAAAACAGAAGGAGAGGAGCACACGCACACACACACACACACACACACACACACACACACTCCTGTACAGCACACACGTACTGTAAAACACACACACACAGATAACTCTGCTTTCCATCAAAAATTAAATAAAGAATCAAGTAACTTTCTGCTGTTTTTAGTAATATAAATGTACTTTACTGGGTCATTTTTGCAGCCAAATGTTATGCAGTGGATTTTGGATGAAATTGATTTTGTACAGTAATAACGCTGTATGATAAGCAAAAGTCGAACAGGATGAAATTGTGAGTAAACCAAATGGAGATCGGTTTGACGCATGTTTGGAAACATGTTGGGAGGTTAAACAGTTGTATTTTGTTTGACACCGTGTAAGTTTGATTTAGTTTCGTTTAATTTGCTTTAAATGCAGGAATCATTCACTTTAAACAATGTATCACAACTACAGACATATTCAATGTGCGTGATTACTTTGTATACGCATTGTGTTTATATCAGCTTAGTTCCGTTAGTTTGTTGTTCTCAGTCTTGTTCATTAAAGTGCAGAAGGAGAACTACGACAGTCAATTTAATTCACATTTTAGTTTTCCTGAATCTGCGCAGTGAGAAAATGACTTGGACTTGTTTGTTTTCTACAGGACTCTTTTTAAAGAGGCTTTAGTTTTATAACATTCATTATTATAGAATAAAATGTATCAACAAAGTTAAATTGACCCGTCCTAATTAACTGTGAAGATTTATTAATTCAGTTCGACTTTTAGTCTGAAATATGAGAGGAATCTCTGCACCAAACTCAGTCTTAATTTTTCACTTTTCATTTGACAGAATATAACGTTTTAGTCCAACGTAAATCCAGTGAAGCTAAATGATGTTACTTGAATGTGCCGATAAGCCCAAAGACGCCTCGAGGCCTTCAACAACTTTTCTGCGTCGGTTGAAATAAACAATTCAAACTTGTTGTCCTGCCACCTGATGCCTGTTTACCAGCTCCGTGACTTTTTTTTAAAAAGAGGGGAAATTCGCGGAATTTGTCATCTCGACGTGCGCTTTGATCCGCTTGACGCACAGAAACCCGATAGGAGCCGTGCGTAAAGAGAGACGCGCAATCCGATAGCGGTGATTGTGTTAATAGCCAGCGTCCATAAAAACTAGAAGGTGTCCCGGACCAGGGCCTCAGAGCAGGTGCTTTCTGTGATCCCGGTGGCCATATGGGACTCTGGAATACAACAATTTGATGAGCCATTTATGGTTCCCAAAGTGGAGTGCAGAGACCTGCAGGGGTCTTGCAGAGGGGTTTGCATGACGACAGTGCTTGCACATGAGGAGGATTGATTTATTTACATTTCATTACATTCACAGAGGTCAACATTGAGAGAATATGTGAGAATAACAGACCTTATGTTGGAGTGTCCAATTTATATGGACACTTTTGGACACACATCCTGTTCATTAGCCATTTTGAGCACTAAAAGTGCGAATACGTATTTAAAAAATAGAAATATAGTTTACTTGCTGAGTTTAATTACTGCAAATCTGAAAGAACAAAAATAAAAGGAGTCACTGTCCCTGTTTTTTCCTGCAGTTACACACATCTGTAGTAAATCACAACCTCTTGTCGAAGCCTCTTTGGGGAACGGTGTCCACAGAAAAAGTAAGCAGATGATAACTTTTATAGCTCGGTTAAAATAACACAGAAGTGAGAGGTGTCCAGGTCACGCAGCAGGTGCTGCCTGTCTGTGTGATCCCAGTGGCCCTTTGGGGCCGCGGCCCTTTAATCCAGCAGAAAGAGAACAGAAGCAGATCTGCTGACCTGAGCGCCTTCGCCTCAGAGACATGTAGCTGCAGCGAAGCACAAATTAGCTCCGTAACACAGAGAAAGAGAGGGGGGGGATAAACCAGGGAGGGAGACATGTATATTCATGATGCTATGTGTACAAGATGCTGTATCTCTGCGTGTGTGTGTGTGTGTGTGTGTGTGTGTGTGTCTGACTCACTGTGTTAGAGTGTGTGTGTTAGCGGGCCCCCGGTGAGGCCCCCACAGCAGGTTATGAGGGACGTCTCAGCACGGCTCCTGTCTAGTCAGAGTCGAGGAGGGAGGAGACGATATTAGCAGCTACAGGCTCGCTGTCTTTCTCTTCCCGTCTCCTCCACGCTTCGCCTTCTAAGCAAGAGCGCTTTCCCTTCATGAGGGAATGAGGATATTCAAGCACACACTCACACAAATGGATTGTACAGTACACAAAACTGCAGTGACATCTATCAATGTACACACACACACACACGCACACACACACGGGGTAGTATATAGTGTTATGGTTCGGCTCTTAAACCACAACAAAACGCCACGAAGACTCAGGCACTGTTCTGCAGAGCTTGACTAGAGATATACCGACTCAACACATTTAAACCTGGGAGAACAAACAATCTGCAGCCACTGGGTCAAGTTCTGAGAAAACACGTATTTTATTCTGCGCAGGTGCATCAGCTTAAATAGACAGTCACATGACACACTCACACCTGAAATGCATTGGCAATAATTGGGAGCACAATCAGTTGCTTCAATTAACACCCCCACTTGATCACACATTATTGACAACCATAAATCATACAAGGGGAAAAACATGGAAACCAACTGCACTTAACTGCACTTAACTGGCTATGCCCCAAACAAGAACATGGAAAAAGTAAGTAGCTTTGCTTTAGTAGCTGGTTTTGTCATCAGGTCAGCTACCATCCGGTCTGTTGGGCAATACTCCAAACATACTTTACAGTCATTAACAGTTGATCTCACAAAATGGTATTTTATATCAATGTGCTTACATCGCTGTCTGCTCACTGGATTCTTGGCTAATGCAATTGTACCTTGGTTATCTTCAAAAATCTTAGGTACATCATACAGACAGTCATCAAGATGTTCAAGCAGTTGAGATAAGTAAAGACACTCTTGTGTGGTTGCGGCCAACGCCATATACTCTGCCTCACAAGTTGACAGTGCTACCGTTGGCTGCTTTTTGGTCTTCCAGGAAATCAGAGGACCATTCTCACTTAGACTAACACAATAACCAGTTGTACTGCGTCTGTCAGTTGCATCACCTGCCCAATCTGCATCACTGTAAGCAAACAACCTCAGCTCATCACATTTTCTGTAACACAACATTTTGTCATTTGTGCCCTTCAAATATTTCAGTACATGCTTAACAGTTGTCCACTGCTCTTCTGTCGGCTCACTGAAATGCTGTGACAGTCTGCTTACAACAAAGCTCAGATCAGGTCTGGTGCATGAGGTTAGGTAGATTAGGCTACCCACTGCCTCTCTGTATTTTCTGGGGTCACCTAGCTTCTCATCAGTGTAATGCAGCTTTGGTTCACAAGGTGTTGACCTGGGCTTACAATCCTGCATATTAAACCTGTCAAGCAGCTTGTCAACATAGCTCTGCTGTGACATGGTCACACATCCATTACACTGGTCAAAAGTGATACCAAGAAAATTCTTCAGTCTGCCCAAATCTTTCATCTGGAACTTCACAGCAAGCATCTTTTTTACTGCTTTTAAAGCACTCTCATCACTGGCTGCAATAACCAGGTCATCAACCCAGATCAGTAGGATCACCTTGTCATGTTCCGTTTCTCTCTCATAAACACAGTGATCGGCTGGATTCTGTACAAACATATTTTCACATAGATAGTCATGCAACATTATGTTCCAGTTTCTACCTGATTGTTTAAGCCCATATAGTGACTTCTTTAGTCTACACACCATCTTCCCATTTGTCTGAGATTTTACATCATAACCCTCTGGCTGTTCCATGTAAATCTCACAATCAATTGGTGCATGTAAGTAGGCGGTTTTAACATCCATCTGATGCAGGATCAGATCCTCCTGGGCAGCTTTCTGCATCAACACTCTCACACTAGTCAGGTCGGCAGTAGGAGAAAACGTTTCTCCATAATCTACACCCATCCGTTGACTGTATCCCTTGGCTACATAGCGGGCCTTGTACTTGTCAGATCCATCAACATTGGTTTTGAGAGTATACACCCATCTACCCCCCACTGCTTTCTTGCCCTCAGGTAAGGTGGTCAGAGTAAATGTGTTGTTATCCCTCAGTGCCTTCATCTCCTCATCCATTGCATCTATCCACTTACTTGAGTTGGATGAAGACACAGCATCTCTGAACGTCTGTGGTACATTACAAACCATCCTGTAGCAATAATCAATGTTGATCTGAGCCTGATCACTCTCTATCCCATAGAAGTCTGGCCTCCTCCTCTCTCTAGCAGGGTATCTCCGTGGAGACTGGGATTCGGGCTTGACTCCACCTGTCTGTAGGCCTATCTGGCTTGGACCTGGCCTAGCTTCTGGGATGTCGTTCTGCTCGGGTTGGTCAGGGTCAGGTCTGGTTGCGTTAGACTGCACACCAGTGTCATCGTCGGACATGTCATCAGTCTGCTGTCCCTCAACACAGGACATGAACCTCACCAGTCGGTGCTTCATCACCTTCCTGCTGTCAGGGTAGTAGACCATATAGGCTGGACTGTTCTTGTCATAACCAACGAAGATGCCCTTGTCAGACCTTGACTCTAGCTTCTTCCTGTCCTGCCTGTAGGCGTAACATACAGTACCAAACTTCTGCATCCTGGAGACATTAGGTCTCCTTCCTGTCAGCATAAAGTAAGGTGTCTCTCTAGTGCGGTTGTTGAAACATCTATTCCTCACCACTGCTGCTGTCTGGACCGCATACGGCCATAGCTCCTTGGCTAACTGGCTCTCCAAGAGCATACATCTCGCCATGTCAAACAGGGTTCTCCAGTTACGCTCAGCAGTGCCATTCTGGTGTGGTGAGTATGGTGCTGATCTTTCATGTCTGATTCTATTCCTACGCAGTAGAGCTTGGTAACCCTGCCCTGTGAACTCTGTACCATTGTCAGACCTGATACACTTCACTTTCCCATATGGGGCTGTGTCGGCTAGAAACCTCTCTGTGGCTTCTACAGTGTCCCTCTTGTACTTTAGATAGTACACAAACACTGCACTTGAATAGTCGTCAGTAAAGGAAAGTGCATACCTATACCCTTCCTTGGACTCTGGGTCAATGGGGCCTGACAAGTCAGTGTGAACCAGCTCTAAGGCTGATTTGGCCCTCACATCAGGCTTCCTGTTTCTGCTCTGAGTGAACTTGCCCTGAGTACACACTTCACATATCATGGGTTTGGACGCTTTACCCCTGATTGACATTCCATCCACAACATTCTCTAACTTCATGACATCATCAAAATTACAGTGCCCCAAAATCTCGTGCCACGTCTGAATATCATGACAGCTCATACATTGATCATCACAGTCATTGTTTACTGACACAGTAGGCAAATAGAACAGTCTGTTATGCTCATAAATGAGGAAGCGCGTACCGTCTCTATACTGCAAGACGTTTTCTCCTTCCTTGAAGATCACCGTTGCCCCACGATAAGTTGCAGCTCTCACGGAGAAGATGTCTTGGGGATACGAGGGGATGTACAGCGCCTGCTTCAGTGTGGTACTGAGGTGCCGCCCCCTGCTGTCGATCAGACACACCTCGGCGTCTCCTCTGCGCTCCGCGACCCCCGTGCAGCTTGTGCCATCGGCCAGCTCCACGCAGTGCGTCTCGGACTGGAATCGGTCATCGAAGTTCTTGAACTTCGCCAGGTCAGTGATGATATGCGCCGTCGCACCGGTGTCCACCATCAAGCCCTTTCTGGTGACACCGCTTCCTGGCTCGCTGGTCACCAGCTTGAACACGAAGGTGTTGTCATCCATCTCCTCGGACACTCCACGCGCGTTGTCCCGCTGCCACTGTCGCCATCCTCCTCGCCGTCCGGTACTCTCGCCCTGGCCATACCACTGTTGACCACGCTGACAGTCTCTTACCTTGTGACCTCTCTGGCCACAACGGAAACACACAATGTCCCCGCTCTCGGTGCTGCGTGCACCTGCGCCTGCTGGGGCAGCCCTCCTTGGATGCGCCTGGGCCCTCATGACATTGTCGTCGGCCGCAGCTGTGCGCATACCTTCAGTGCTCTCATAACTGCGCAACTTAGTCTTGAACTCCGCAAAAGAGAGAGTCTCATAACTTTGAGTGATAAAAATGGAAAAAGGCTTAAATGAGTCTGGCAGCCCCTTCAAAATCATTGCAACCAATAGTCCATCGCTTAAAACCTCTCCAGCATTACGCAGCGCTGTGATCGAAATCTCAGCACGTATGACATAGTCAGTCACACTCTCACTACTCATCTTTTGCAAAGAAGTCAGTTCTGTATACAGGCATACAATGCGGGGCTTACCCTTGCCTGCATAATAGTCACGCAAAATCCTGAGCGCTCCACGCCCGTCATCCGCTGCCTCTCGCATGACCAGAGACAAACTTTTGTCATCAAGGAATTGGATCAGTTCCGCGTACGCTTCCGCGTTCTTCGCCGCATCCTCAGCCAGTGCGTTTTCTTCTGCGCCATCGGCGGGCTGATTCAAAATGGTGTCCTTCAGTTTCTGCAACCGCAGATGTCCCAAAAACTTTGTCTCCCACAGTTCATAGTTCTTTTCGTCCCCATTAAAAACAAGACGAGACCAACGTGAACTCGTATGTCCGCTCATGGTGCTGGCACTCCAATCCGTGAGATACGCACACAAGCAAATGTCTCTCAGTGGCTACTCACGCCGGATATCTCTTTGCACAAACGTCTAACGCATCTGGGCCCATAACCTGTTCTGCAGAGCTTGACTAGAGATATACCGACTCAACACATTTAAACCTGGGAGAACAAACAATCTGCAGCCACTGGGTCAAGTTCTGAGAAAACACGTATTTTATTCTGCGCAGGTGCATCAGCTTAAATAGACAGTCACATGACACACTCACACCTGAAATGCATTGGCAATAATTGGGAGCACAATCAGTTGCTTCAATTAACAGGCACGGAGCTAAACGAACAAATCCTTTTAATGATCAAATGACAGGACATTTCAAATGTGCAACAAATAGTGAGCATTCTGGTCGTGAGCGCCAGCCGGTGTAACTGCTGCTGCTAGACTCTCCGTGTAGCACACCAGGTGTCAGGGGAAGAAGCCAGCACATCCTCCGGATGGGGCGGGTCTTGTAGGGCGCAGGCCGTGGCCAGCTGCCTCCAATCTTCCTGATGTCACTCTAACCTTTTTTGAATTGTGTCCGGCCCCTCGTGCGACTATTTATTTCGTAGCTGTAGGTTCGTTTAGAAAGACGTAGAGACCGCATCTCTTTTCAGAGGACGATTAAATACTTTACAGACGAAAGGACAAAGTCTTCAAAGGTTGAAATCCCTTTTGAGTCGAAGGTTCAGCCAGCATGACTATTAACTTGGGTGTCAAGGCTCTTCTCGGCTGCGTCAACAGCCTTAAACGGTCCGACCGAGAAGTAGCTGTCGAGGATTTAAAAGATGGGGCAGTCCTTCTGAAAGTTGTTTGTATGCTGAAAAAGGAACCCAACTCCTGTTTCAGTAATTCCATCGAGGAGCGATTCAAGATCATTGCAGACTTTGTGGAACGGGACTGCCGATTTAGTCCAACCGAAGGAACCTCATCATTTTGGGACAACATCAGAGATGGCATCGACCTTCCAGTAGAAATTGCAAAGGTGATTTTGTTGCTCGTATATCACGGCATAAGGAATGACCGCCTGACTCTGAACAGGTTGGACTGCGATGTGGAGCGAGAGATAGCGAACCTAACTGGTTCCTTTGTGATGGAGAACGACGGCCGCGTTTACTTGAGCAGAGGACGTGATGCCCATTTGGCGAGGAGACATTTGCCCGTCTCCCGTGAAATATTTGAGCGCTCAGCAACCACCACGACCTCGAATGTGTCGACGGTCTCCTCATTTACCGATGACGAGTACCACTCAAAAGGAGCTACTGACTGAACAAATTCAGATCCTGCAGGGAAAGATTTCCTGTTTGGAGGATGAAATAACCCGGGCCTCTGAGGAAGAAGTAGGAGAGAACATGGGACCTGTAATGGAGAGAGAAATGTTGGACACTGAAATCAATGGTTTGAAGAAGGAGCTGGAGAGCACATTTTGCTCCCTGAAAAAGGCGGAGGTGGAGATTGAGGCCAAAACACAGCAGCTGGCGGAGTATCAACAAGAAATTAATCAACAAAAAGAGCTCCTGACGCAACAGGAGGCCCAAACCGAGGCAATTATTCAAGCCAAGGATGAAATGATAGACCAATTGAAGAGGGAGATCGCTGAGCAGAGAGCTGTCATTCAGCAAGAGATCCAGGATCTCAAGATTCAACTTGAGCATGTTGAGCAGCAGAAAACTGAGCAGATGACCAGACTACAACAGCACATTGCTGCTTGTGAACAAGAAATTGAAAAACTCAAGGAAATTAAGAAAGAGAAGGAAGGCCTTTTGCTCCAGACCGAAGAAAACGTGAACAATCTTGAGACGAAGTTATCTGCTGCCAGATCTCTCTTGGTTGATAAAGACCAAGAAATGAATAGTCTCAGAAGAGAAGTGTCCATTCTTACAGATAAAACTCAAAACAACCAAAATGAAATTCAAACTAAAGAGGAAATGCTTGTCAAATTACTTCTGGAGAAGTCTGATGAGCAAGACATCTTTTGTAATAAAATCCAGACCCTAACCGTCCAGGTGGAAGACCTTAGCTCGTCTCTCAAACAGGCTGAGCAGGAAATTGAACTCAAGCAAGACCTACTGGCTAAAACCCAACAGGAGAATGACCAACAGAGAGAGGAAGTCCAACAACAGATTGCAGCGCCATCAGTTCTCACCTGGGATGAGCACCAGAGAAACATGTCCTTTTGTGATAAAAGGCAAATATGAAGTTAAATCGGGCTTCGTTATGACAGATGTCAGATTACTCAACTTGTCCGAAATAACCTGCCTGGAAACTGGCACAGCCAGAGCGGCTGGTTTCACCCGCACGCCATTATACCTGTTCTGAGACTTGCGCACAGCGCAGTCTCTTTTCCAGTGACCTACCTTATGGCAGAAATGACACATTTCGTCAGATGTACGGACACCATGGTCAGCTTCCAATTTCCACCAGAGCGGCCAGAGAAATACCTGGCAGGAACATTTTCCCGACCAGCAAAGCCATAAGCGCGTGGATCCCCGCAAATTGGCACTCAAAATAGCCCGAATATTTTCCCTTAATCTTTTAGCCCCCAAATCTATTCTATAGTAGTCAGCTATCTTTATTAACTGATCCTTTGTGCAATGATCCAACAATGCCTCGGACGGAGCTTCAATGAAGTTATCCACCCCCGCCATGACGCACAAATGAACAATGCACAAAACAAATCCCCGGCGATCAAAAGAACGTAAAGTATTGACCTTACCCGTGCATAAAGAAAGTATAGGAGCAACCTAGTAAATTGAGCATCCCCTCTAACTGCCCATCCAGATCTACCTAAACTCAACCCTAGTCTTCAAGGGCTACTGACGGCGGGTATTTATGCACCAACACCCGGTATTATGACAAAGCAACCGGCAAGCGGGCAACAATGCCAACACTACGGACGCTCCAGAGACAACTGCTCGCAACCGCTTTCACCACACTACACACTACACACTACATTTAGCCGCAAACGAATCCCAAATGGAAAACGCGATATTCCTACAGGGGAGTCAATATTACATTTGTGCCACAAAGAGGTCAAAACTTACCTTCCTTTGTCCCGTGACTTTTTTGCAGAACAGACCAAATTAAACCGACGGCATTAACCATAAACACAAAATATGAGAAAAACATCTCATCCCTCCGATGTCGCTCTGACGATCCAGGAGCAGTGAAAGGTAAACACCGCCCGGCCGAGGCCCTGGGCCGCCACAATAGCTACATTACACCGTTGTAAACATTGACAGAACGATAAAAAGAAGTCCATCCTTTTTTTTCTTTTGATATCCGTGTTTGTTGTGCTTGCAGCGTATTCCCATTACAACTCTACTGTAACTACAACTGACCGACACGTAACCATGTAGTGTATACGAGCTGAAACAATTACAGATCAGTGGATAGAATAATTAATACAATTAATCAGAAACTATTTTAATAATCGTTTAAGGCATTTTTTTTTTTTAAAGCAAAAATGGCCAAACTTCTCTGGTTCCTTCTTCTTGAGTGTGAATATTTGCTTATTTTCTTCGTTTTCTATGATAGAAAATTGAGTATTTTGGGGTTTTGGAAGGTTGGTCAGACAAAACAAGCAAATCAAATATGTCAACGTGGGTTTTGGAGCTACAGACTAAACGATTAATTAAGAATATAATAGTCAGATTAATCAGTGAGAATAAATGTCAGTTGCAGCCCGAATACACACGCGCACACACACACACACACACACACACACAGACACACACAGACACACACACACACACACACACACACTAACATGCAACACTAAGTTCTAACATTGAACGGCAGAACAAAATGTGTTCAGCAGTTGGGACACAAACACTGCTGCAGATGTAAAAGCGCATGCAGCCGATATCTGAGTGTGTTGGTCCAGTAAGCCGCGGCACTGAAGCGCCCCGACAGCTTAATAAAATCACAACGAGATTTGATGTCAGGCACAGATGTCGAACGCGTCTCATGTTTTCTGTCTTTGCGTCTAATTGTGTTTCAGTATGAAGAGCTGGTGCACTACTCGGGGTCGGAGGGCATGTCGTTGGGGGGGTACGGGGACGACGGCAGGTCGCTTCCTCCCCCACACTACGGACCCACCATCCCCGACTCCCTCAAACACCACAAAGACCAGATCTACGGGTAAGCGTGTGATTGAAGCCCAGATGAGGTGGAGACAATGATTTATGCAGCCTGTTAGTGACATAGTTGTTTGTATTACATTTGCACTTTTAGCAGATTAACATACAGTCTATATCTGAGGACTGAATATCAAAATACATGTGAAGTGTTTACAGCTGTCTGCTTCATAAATACTGTGCTATAAAGTTTCACCTTCTGTCAATGTATCGTGTGTACACTGTGTCAACTGTTACTGTGTTTATGTATAGTATGTTAACTGTGTGTGTGTGTGTGTGTGTGTGTGTGTGTGTGTGTGTGTGTGTGTGTGTGTGTGTGTGTGTGTGTGTGTGTGTGTGTGTGTGTGTGTGTGTGTGTGTGTGTGTGTGTGTGTGCAGTCACCCACTGTTTCCACTGCTGGCCTTAGTGTTTGAAAAGTGCGAGCTCGCCACCTGCTCCCCTCGAGACCCCGCCTCCCTCTCAGCCACCTCCCACCTCCCCGGCATGACCAACCACAGCGACGTCTGCTCCTCTGAGTCCTTCAACGACGACATCGCCGCGTTTGCCAAGCAGGTGAGTGACGGCAGCGCGAGCCAATCGCAGAGCAGACGCCGACGAAAGGGCGTTTTTACAGATTTGTAATCATTCGTTCATTTTGTGCCGCAGATCCGATCAGAGAAGCCCATATTTTCTTCCAATCCCGAGCTCGACAACTTGGTATGATAATGAAAATATGAACCCGCTTTTAACCACACATGCATTGTGGGAAATGCGTTAAGTAATCCACATTCTCCTCTCCACAGATGATCCAGGCCATACAGGTTCTTCGCTTTCATTTACTGGAGCTAGAGAAGGTTGGTGGGAGAGAAGCATGTTTTTATTTGAACACTTTTGTGGGCATGTGTATGTTGTTTTAGAAGAGACTTGAAAAATATGTGAACCTGCTCTTTAATGTTCAATGTTAACCGCACTACTATACATTGTTTAGGCGATGATTAAGTAGTGGTGGTGCACTGATGAGTGTAAATCTGATTCCGAAGGTGCACGACCTGTGCGATAACTTCTGCCATCGCTACATCACCTGTCTGAAGGGCAAAATGCCCACAGACCTCATCCTGGATGACCGGGAGGGCGGCTCCAAGTCTGACATGGAGGACTTCACCGGATCCTGCACCAGTCTGTCAGAGCAGGTGAGACATGTCGGACAGCAGGAAGTTAACAGGAGAGACGCCAACGTTCACCCGTCCTGCTGCTTCCTCTGCAGGCCTGAATAGCGTTGCGTGACCGCGCTGCATTCTCCATCTTCCCATGACTCCGCCTCCAACCTCCTCTCCATCGCTTCTCTTCCTGCAGAATGCATCATGGTTACGGGAGCCAGATGAATGTGCCACTACTCCCCTGGGAACGCCGGGCACCTGCGGCCTGCCTTCACACAGCACATTAGACAACTGTAGCGACCCAGGTACACACACACACACACACACACACACACACGCACATTCATTCATTTTAATGCAACTTTTTGTTCAGTTTACACATAAGAAATCATTAAAGTTATTATTATTACTATTAGAGTGAGTTTGCATAAGAAAGAATATAAGAAATTCTACAAAAAAACACTTTTTTGCAAAAATATAAATAGAACATATCTGCTGATAAATATGACCTTGTATCATTCGTACCCTGAGACATGATGTGTTCATCCCTGCAGGCGACGGTCTGGACGGAGGAGGGGCCTCCCCCAGCACGGGGGACGACGACGACTCCGACAGAGACAGGAGGAACAACAAGAAGAGGGGCATCTTCCCCAAAGTGGCCACAAACATCATGAGGGCGTGGCTCTTCCAGCACCTGTCGGTGAGATGAAAGTGAAATTATTACACGGGGAAATATTCAATTTGCACAATAATTAAAACCATCCCGGAGAGCCCGTCATGAACAAAGAAAGCTGGTGTCCAGCGCTGCATGAGAGACTAATTACTGAAAGAGAAGATTTAGTGCGAGGCGAAACATCGCTGACGAGAACAGACGGAGAGCTGAACCGAGTGCCTAATGGAGGTCAATTAAATGAAATGAAAAAATCAAGGGATTAAGTGATTATGTGAATATGCTCGCTGTTGAATAGCTGTGCAAGACATAGAAATGGAGTGAGTAATTGTTGGCGAGGCAATTATCTACTAAATGAGGCAGGTCAAATGTTGCTTCACGCCAATTATTCCAGTCTGTGTGTGTGTGAGAGATACATACAGAGAGAGATTGAGGGCTTACTGGGGTTGAAACTGTGAGTGCAGATGTGGAATTCGGATGGAAGGTTGTCGGATTTCTCTCACGCGCATTGTTCTGTTGTAGATTCAAACGTTACGTCTCTCGTAGCCTCGATGTTCTTCTCTCGTTGATGAAAAAAGCTTGTGTGGCGTGTTGCGATTTCTCCTGACCCTCGCTCTGCGTGTCCTCTCCCAGCACCCGTACCCGTCCGAGGAGCAGAAGAAGCAGCTGTCTCTGGACACGGGACTGACCATCTTACAGGTCAACAACTGGTCAGTGCACTCTCAATCAATACACTAATTCCAGCCCCGTGGCTTATCAATAATCAGTTAAGCTGTCATGTTTGAATGTATAGCGTCAACTTTCAATTGAACTGGCTGTGCATCGATAACGAAGCGGTGCGATAGTGTGGCGAAGAAACCAACGTTGTCTGTATTTTACAAGTCATATTTTTCTGCTTAGTAACTCGTCATCGTGACTTATGCAAATAAATGTCAGTTAAACGAAAGGTTGTGCTTTTACGAGACTTCTAGAGAAGACTGTAATTCACTTTATCAGAGAAAGGCTCGTGACCGAGGAAGGAATGTCCTGCTCAGCATTTTTTCCCCTCGAAACTGCAGCAGAGTAAAATCCACTTGCTGTATGTTCATAAAACAGAACAGTAAAGTCAATATCCAATAATCAGATGGTTTACTGCCCCCAGGCGCACATGTATCTGCGCTGGCAAAACACACGCACATACACGGCACATTTCCATGCAGCTGATCGGTTCTTCTTCTTTCGTAATGTTCAATTTCGTTACCCCAGATATTGACACGGAAACACATACGAAACCAAATGATGAAGCATGCGTTACATGTTAAATAATAGATATTGTAATTTGATAACGTACTTGTTTTTATTTGCACCCCTGCTGCAGCATGCACGCGCACACACACACACACACACACAGAGGGTGACCCGTTCGATGCAGATCAATCAATTATCACAGGGCGATCAATACCTGCTCTGCCATAACGTTGATTTACTCAGCCCTCTGAAAGGGTGAAGTGGTTGTAAAATGGAAAAGGTTAATAGCCTCCCGGTCAGCTTTTTTCTTCATTAATGGGTGGCCTCCTCCGTCTCTCTCTCTCTCTCTCTCTCTCTCTCCCGCTCTCCCCCTGTTTTTATGTCTCTCTCCCTCATGCAGGTTCATCAACGCCAGGAGGAGAATAGTTCAGCCGATGATTGACCAGTCGAATCGCTCAGGTCGGTGTTTATAAGTCAGTCATCTGGTCGGTTGCTCAGTAAACAACTCTGTGCATATACGAGTGTGTGTGTTGTGTTGTATATTTTGTGTCTGACGGTGTGTGTTGTCTCACAGGTCAGGGTGGTCCTTACAGCCCAGAGGGAGCAGCTCTCGGGGGCTACGGCCTTGACGGACAGGCCCACCTCGGGCTCCGAGCAGGTACAGTAGTCTGGAGGGGAAATACTGCTCGCTCTCACATACTGACAGCAGAGTGCAAAATAAATTAGGCTGAACATAATATTTTTTTACTGTCAACAAATTCACTGAAAAACAAAATAAATGCATGCTACTAACAAGTAGTGTGTATCAAAAGCCTGATATTATCCTCTGAGCTCTTATTACGTTCTATAAACTAATAAGAGCTCATCGATGAGCCACACTGTTGCACTCGATCACATGTTCCCTCGTCACCATGAACACACACACTAATTCATTTTGACTCAATCCCACACACACCGTCCTGCTGCTGGAAAAACTCACTAGAGCGTCAAATGTGGATTAATCCGCCGCTGAAAATAGTCCCCCAACAAACACACCGTTTCTTCCTGTTTGAGTGAGTTTTTAAAAGAATATTAAACTATATATTTATTTATGAGAGATTGACCTCAGCAGTAGGAACACATGGGCAGGAGACTATCACACTGCTAGCTTTGGTCTTTGGTCTCATCGGATTTGCTGATAATAAGAAAAATACTGAATATCAGCTGCCTAATCTTTAAGTCCACTTTAGGAAGTAAAGAGTACATCACCAAAACAAAATAAAAATGAATAAGGCCTTAAGTAGACAGAGTCATTTAAAATCAAATATATATGTTTATACTCTCTGTCTAATCCTCACTGTGCCTTTTCATTAAATACTGAGAATATAAACATTTATAGGCACAAGTGAAGGGTGATGTCATTATTTAGTCATGCGTTTCTCCCCTATCAATGTTTGCTGTAATATGAACATGAATGCGACTGATTTAAACCGTGTTTACGTCCTGATGCTGGAGAAGGCAGCGTTGTGTGGAAAGTTGTGGACTGAACCTTTAAAAGAACAATCTGTGCTTTACATGTGAAAAAAAAGGTTCCAACGGAAAAAATCACAAGAAAAGCCTGGAAGCTCTCAGACAAGTGTTTCACTTACACAAAACACTGGACAATAAATGAATCTAATCGAAGGATATTCATGTTTTCTGGTGTACATGTGGGTCAGTCATTACAAATTCATGCTGTGCAGCCAAACATTGTTCAAAACCCACAAAGCTTTATTGTGAAAGTACCAAATACATCTGTGTAGATTTTAAATGTTGATCTGGAACAAGCTGAATGTGTCAGTATGTCGGAATAAGATGATTTTAACAAAGTGAAAGTTACTGAGGGAGAAACAAAGGCAGAAAACTGGTTAAAGTAGCAGGATTTAGTATTTTAAATGCTGTGCATTGTTTATTCACTTCAATGGATTTAACAAATGTCCCACGTTACACTCAAAATGTAAACTTGTCCTCTGTGTGTTTCCCCCCCAGGTCTCCAGGGGATGTCTTCCCTGCAGGGCGACTACCCCGGCGCTCTACTGTCCCAACCGGGCTACCCTCCCCACCCGGGTCCCTCCCTCCACCCCTACCCGGGCCCACACCCCCACCCCGCCATGCTGCTCCACCCGCCGCCACACGCACACCCCGCAGAGCCGCTCCTCGCCCAGGGACTGGACATACACGCACACTAGTTGTGGGGGGACGGGGGACGAAGGGGGGAGTCGGACTGTGTGTGTGTGAGTGTGAGGGAAAATGACTGTATGAATGTGTGTGTGTGAGTGCGCGGTGAGATATGTATGTGTGTGTGCTGCTGTGTATGTGTAATGACGCATACTGAACACTTTTTAAAGAAAAAGGAAAAAAAAGACACATCGCCCCGAAAGTTTACATTCCCCACTGAAAGACACTGACCTCAATATGTAGCTGTTCCACTCAAACACACACTCACACACACTCACACACACCTAGACATAAACATTACACACACTGTCTAGACCCACAGGTTTAAGCCATACCTCTTTCAGAGTAGAAGTGCTTCCTCCTCTCCAAATGTCTCCCCTGTGTCCTGTGGGTGAGACACATGCTTTAAACTACACTTCCCATCATGCCTGCTGAACCACAGGAAGACAGCACATGGACGTTACTGGATGGGACTTTGATCCTGTGAACACGCCTTCTTCACTACTCCCTGTCTTCCTGCACACGCCAACTGTCAAAGAAACACACACTTTCACACACACACTTTACTTAAAGCTGATTTTTTTCTTATTCTATTTTTATATTTATGTGTGCCACTGCAGGCCGATTTAAATATTAGTGGTCTTCCTCAGCATGAACTAAACACTATGAATGACTTCCAGTCTGCCTCGCTCTCGTACCACTGACCTCCTTAAGACACCAGCAGGTGTCCGTTACCTTAAGATCTTTCCTACACGCACACACACCAACATACACAACACACTACACTGAAAGCCATTTCCACACACATACACACTCTCACACACACACACACACAATTTTCTGTAAGCATTTCTAGTCCATTTTGTGTGCGTGTCACAGCGGTGTGTGTGAGAGGAGCTGCAGCCAAAGGACTCTCTGAACATTCGGCTCCCTCTCCGCTCTGCTCGGACTGCTGAAACCTTTCTGAATGATGATGGGAAATATACAGCTAAAGTATTAAAATGTTTTTTTTTGTAAAAACTCGTCACTGGCTGTCTGTTTGTGTGTGTTGTCTGATTCTACCCGCGGACATTTTCTGACTGAAAATGCAGGTTTTATTGTTAAATTAATTGTAATCAAAGAAGTCCGCGCTGTGCAGACATTTACTTTATTAATGAGTGCAGTTGATTGAAAAAGAAAAATTGCAGATTTTGGTTAGACGGCTCCAGGAAAATCTTGTGAGTTAAAGAATTAAATAAGAAGTAAAAAAGTTACTTTTGATTAGCAACTCGTGAGCAAAATAGGATGCACTTTAGCATTTAGCATTGTTGGCTATTTAGTTACAGCTAGTCAAGCCATTTATTGTGTCTTGCATGTACAAGTACTACTAACTTATGAATACCTATGAACTCCCATATGGGATTGAATTTCTTTGAAGGAAGATTGGTGTGAAGTTTATACTGTTTATAGAGTATTTAGTGTGGATTTTGGACACAGCCAATGTCTAGGATCTCTGAAAGTCAGTTTGATCCAAAAACCCTCAATCATTTCATTTAATTATTTTTCCACAATTCATATGCTCTGTCTGAAGGTCTCAGGTGCCTTCTTTCACTCTTCTATACCTTCTACTTTGATGTGCAATCAACAATAAAAATACATTTTTCACATTTTAATGGAAGGATGGAGGACAGACCACTTGAGATGCACCATCTCGATTTCTAGAGGGTCAATGTGAGAAACAAAACACATTTCAAGTGCCGTCCTCCCCTCAAGCACGACTTCCCAAACACATCAAAAGTCAAAAAACAGTCGGCAGAAATGATCAAAAGCGTCTGGTGATCTTGCTTGACGACGTTCCATACCACTGAGGAAGATTTAGACTCCTCCATGAGAAGTTTAAACACATTAAATAAACCACAATAAAAGCCACTCACCTCTACATGGCCTTTCCTTGACAAATAGTGTAATCTCCTTCCTTTTTTTCCCAACCATAAGTCACGTCACTGCTTCCCCTCCTCTGAGAGACTCTGACAGAGGCCTCAGGCTGCAGCTGCAGTGATCTGTCACACAGGCAGGATGATCACATTTCCAGTTCCTTCTCCTTATTCATCACCTAAACTTAAAGTAAGGAGAATATCATCTGTCAACATGTACAAACACTCAAAGCCAAAACAACCCTCCTAACTTTTCCCTCCACAACCTTCACCTCCTCTGATGTACATCCTTTTGGACATCAAACATCCATCCCTGATTTCACCCTGCAGTCATCCGCAGCACCCCAAACACACAACAAACACTGACCCCCCCCCCCCCCCCCCGCCTCACCCTGCCCCCATTCGGCCCGGAGCGGGAGGGCGGGGTTAGGGGCCAGAGTTCATAAAGAGGTCAACAGGAAATGGCCGTTCTCCCTGGCACCCGGGTCCTGACCTCGGCATCCCTCCACTTTTCCTTTCTCCGTGTCCCTCCTCACACTCCACCTCCGTCAGATAGCGGCTCACAGCTAACGGTGCTAACAGCACCGACGACGCAAACTACGAAGAAAGTGCCGAGCCGAGCTAACAGAGCCTGTTAAAGTTCATCCTGAAGGGACCGTGAACGTGCTCACTGCATCTCACAGCAATGTATCGAGATATTTCATTCAATTTTACAAATGTCAACCTCATGTTGGCGTTTGATAGAAAGTCAAAGGATAATCAAAGTCATGAAGATGCATCCACTGGGGACTATGAATGTCTGAACAAAATAGCTCAGCACTAAACGCTGCCGTTCAACGGTAGTCGCCTGAGATAAAGGCGTACAGGTCGATGTCTGAGAGGATACTCTACAAGACGCCGTACAATGTTCAACCAGTCTGAATATCTCGCCGAGCAACAGTTGAATAAGATTACAAGAAAACACCGGTCATCGGTAACAGAGACTGGAAGCTTAGCAACATCCGTGCAGATTTAATCAGGAACCGAATTGAATAGATTGATTTAAATTAAAGCGAACAAATTCTAAAACCAAGATCCAGCAGTATTCTCCCCAGTCGTGGATCACTGTGGGGACATCGACAAAATGGAAGTTTGAATTATTTAATTCTTGTTTTTTGGGCACATGTAATACATTTGATGTCTGAATGAAACCGTTTTTATCTCTTGTCTGAAGTCTAAAGACGCTGATCCTCAAAGTTTCAGTAAAATGTTCACTGACAAAGTATGAAATTGGTTTTCCAACAACATCCATTCATGAACGTATGTTATGAAACCGTTTTTATGGTTTATGTTCAATACAGAAAACGTAAACAGTGACTTGAACCACTAGTCGGCAGTTCTCAGCATCGGCCTTCAGAAAACACCAATCAGTCGTTCTCTACTTCACACACAATCTGTATCCCGCCACGTATGAACCTGTCGATCTGCTGCATAACGGTGCACGGCGTTCATAACGTATGAATTGTTTTTTTCTTCTTTCTCTCCAGCTATTTGGAAACAACGATCCTGAAACGTATGATCCCAGGCATGGATCACGGCAGAAAAGCACATACTTTATTCATATGTTCAGCCCTCTCTCGCACACCATCATTCACAGTCATACAGCCTCTCGGCGTGTTATTGGTTCAGATGGATCGACAGCCTTTCCTCTCGCCAACACGGACTCCATTCGACGGTGGGAATTACACCGCATACAATCTGCCTTTATGTTGACAAATGAAGAGGAGGTGGGTGAAACAGAGGGGGAGAAGGAGCCTGGGTGTATTTATCTGCATCGTGTTTGATCGTTTGTGCGCTGTGAGAAGAGAAGACAACTGCACAAGTCAGAGCTGCAGCGTTTTGGCAGAATTCTTTAGAAAATGACGATAAACGAATAACATCTTTGTGGGAAATTCCCACAAGTTGAAAACACTTTGTGTAAATGACAACAGTGTCTTTTTTTTTTAAATGGGCAGCTCTTGCACAGTGCGGGGTAATATATGTTGCACTCGGTGCATTGCTGCACTCCTTCTAATGTCTCCATCATTTCAAGACTCCCACTGGTTTGAATTTGACCATTTGGGCTGTTGAAGCAAAATGAATACACATGTGTAATGTGAAAATGTGCACGTCTGCGTGTGCCGGCGCATGAATATGTGTGTTGCATACATATGTACAATTCCATTTTAACATAAAGTGTGTTTTAGGGAGGGGGGGGGGGGGGGGTACTGTGTGGTGGTCATTAATCATTCAATTACACACCTGTCAGGGTTCAGACAAGTGTGGGAGAGAGGGTGGGGAGGGAGTAAAAGAGAGGGAGGGGGAGAGAAAGGAATGGGGGAATGCAGCGGGAAGAGCAGGAGAGGAACTGATTGAGAGAGAGAAGGAATGAAGGACCAGGGGGTTAAAAAGAGAAAGAGAATGGGAGAAAGTTGTATTGTGTCGTAGTGTGTGAACGAGACGTGACAGAGGCAAGCTGTTGGACGGTGACAGAATCCGAGAGGCCGCAGCAAAGACAAAAGACACTTACATGAATCATCGGGGGACGAGTGACAGATGAGGCCGAGGCTGGCAGTCCGACTCCTCTCCTTCATCCTGATTGAAGACGATTACTGAGCTGAAAGTGAAGCAGCGAAATGCATCTGGAGGGCAAGTTGAGCACAATGTGAAACATATTTAAAAACAGGCAAAAGAATAGAACAGGCAAAAGAATAGGGTCAAAAAGTTGATATTTCACATGACATACGAGAAAATGTAGTTTGTCAGGTGTAGAAATAATAACAATAAAAAGAATAATGTGTTTGCAATGATAAAAACAATCTGTTAGTTCAAGACGATCTGTTGGACACCGCGACTAACAGGCTGTTGAAATGTTACAAATAAACAAACTATTTGTGGGCCGACTATCCAAATAAAGTGTTGTACATAATATATGTGTGTGTGTGTGTGTGTGTGTTCATCTGTAAAGTAATCAGTAACTACAGCTGTCAAATAAATGCAGTGGAGCAAAAAGTACAATATTTGTCCTTTAATTGAAGTATAAAGCATGATATGGCAAGTACCTCAAATGTGTACTTCAGTACAGTCGTAAAAGTTGAACAAAATCAATATTTAATCGAACAGTTTTTACTGATATGTTTCTCTTCTTTAGAGGTTGATATTATTTCTGATATGGACACTGAGGAAATAGTGTGACTGTCTGCGTCTCCTACTTCTGCTTCTATACAGTATATGTTGACGTGTTTGTATATGTGAGCAGCCCCCCAACACTTAATCTCCTGTGTGTGTGTGTGTGTGTGTGTGAGTGTGTGTGCTGCAGTCTCCATGTTTAGCTGCAGTACCTCGAATGCCTCAGGCCACAGCCATCTGTGCCCCCCCCCCACCCCCATCCATCCTTCCTCCCCTGCTCATTTTGCATGCACACAAATACACACACTCCTCTCTGAGCACCCCCTCCTCCACTGCCGCCACCACCACCGCCATATATCTAATTTATGACCGCGGTGAGTGCGTTACTCACACTCATGTATGCATAATATATCACATGTGTAAAAGAACTGCGTGTGGGAGAACGAGTGTGCGACACTGTGCACTGGCCAGTAAAGTCTTGACCACAACTCCATCCTCAACGAGTCCCTGAGTTCTGCTCTGCACGTGTGTGTGTGTGTGTGTCCAATAAATGTGTTTCCATCTAATTCTTCCACCAGATCTGATAAAGTGTGAGAGGAGAAAGGGGAAGTGTGTGTGTGTGTGTGTGTGTGTGTGTGTGTGTGTGTGTGTGTGTGTGTATAAAGGCCCAGCTGTTTCTAGGTTTGACATCCACATGCAGGCAGAATGCAAGATGTCTCATTAGGCAAATTTGATTGGCTCGGTCATTTAGAATGCAGCGATGATACAGTTCCATATGTATGTGTGTGTGTGTGTGTGTGTGTTCATTTACATAAGAGGGCCCCCTGTATAACTATTTACATGTGTTCATGCCTGATGTATGTGCATTCATTAGCTATTTTGTTAATATTTCAATGTACAGGCTCTTGTTTACGTAAAATCGTTATAACAGGAGATTTTACAGGAAATTACAAGAAAACAATAAAGTAATACTCCAGTAAAATAGATGAAATGGAAAGTTGCACTAAAATGTTGCTACTTCACTTCCTACAAAACGCTTCAACACCTATTTGTGTTTTACTGTGAGCAGCTCCTCAGCGCTTTAAACCTCAGCTTTCACTTTTCCTCCTTCAACTTCAGTTCCTTTTTAAGAGCTAACACCCGTCACTCAATCACTACGAGTGCTTCCACTGAAGTCACTACTTTTATTGTTTGTTATTATTGTTTAAGTCAACTCCTCCAGCGTTTGAACTTCTGCCGTCACTTCAAGCTCAAACTCCTTCAGGTGTTTGTTATTTTTGGGCCCGTGTGTTCAGGATTCGGTGGCAACATCGTGTTTGTTAAACACCTTCCGTTGCTTTCACTGCCACTTCAATTATTTGAAGACATTAAACCCCAACTGTCAGTTTGTCTCCCCACCGTGCTGTGTCTGTACAACATCTGTAAAGAAAAGAAATCTGCTTAAAGTAAAAAAAAAAAGGAACAAAGAAAAGAGCAGTCAATTTAACAGTCGACAAAATATTTAAATATATTTAAAAAGAGGCAAGTAAAGCAAAAATCATAATATTCCACTCCTTTACAGTAAATGGTGTTACTTTAAGTGCTTGAACTTGAAATACTTTAAGTTTTAAATTGAGTCAACTTCACTGCGTCGACTGTTTCACTGCAACGCCTTCAAGAACTTCACTTCTGACCACTTCACCGCCTTAAATTCTTTACGCTTCGACTGTCACTTCAGATTTTATCAGCGCTAACTTGAGGAACTTTTAAGTGTCTCAGCTCCTCTCAGCTGCTGAAGTCCTTTCAAAAACATTTCAGCTTCTCTCGAGCTTCGTCTCCCACGTTCAATCCTTTTGGTGTTTTGACTTCAGCACCTACTTCAGCTCCTACACTTGTCACTTCAACTCAATTTTGACATCCTTAAACCCACAGCAAATGCGAGTGTTCTTTAAGCAATGTATGGGTAAAGTATTTACAGTACAAATACAGTACACAGAAACCTTATTCCATGAATCAAAAATCAAACCTGTGATTATTCTGCCAACTGTGAATGCAAACATTGGAGGACACAAACTGTACATCTCACAGGAGGCGTAACGCTGCCCTCTAGTGGTCCAAACAGTGAGCTAGTCTTTGTCGAGTCCTGACAAACGTACAAAGAAGAAACAGTATAAATGAAAGGCAAAAGCTCAAAGGGGCACAACAGCATTATATTCAGGAGAACTCCACATCAAGCACAATGACACACTCATCACATAAATGTTTCTCCCATATTCACTCTCTTTTAGCTGTTTTGCGAGGGAAACATCTGGATCTTTAGCTGCTAAATGCTAAGCTACGTTCACCAGCTATGGACGGTAACTTCAGGGTTGACGAGAGGTTAAAGGGAACCTGTTTGCTTTATTTGCTCATTTAACAACCACTCGCCACTATATTGCACATATAAGTGCTGTTAAATGACCTGCAGTAATAATAACAACACATGAAGAGTTGCTGCTGTAAATGGTATTAAGAGAAAACCAACACTGTTGATCGGTTTCATTAATGTACTCTTCTTTGCACATTTGTTGCTTTCATATTAATATTTACAAATCAAAAATGACATTAGTTTCAGTAAAGCATATTCAAAAAATATTTTCATTCCCAAATGAATATATTAATAATACTTTTATATGAACTCTTCTCTTCTTCACAATAAAACTATGACTTCGAGGCCGGTGCTTCCTAACCTGATGAAGCAGTGTGCCCTCGTGACCCCTTTGTCCCAAGTTATGGGCAGTGTGACAGGGACTTTTGCTCCTCTGAATTCTCCATCTGAAAGATTGTCAGACTCCTGAAGAGGTCAAATATATTCAGTACTTTGTAAGAAAAAGGAAGCTCAAGTTAACTCTGTAAAATCTCCTTTTCCCTTTAAACTAATCCTTTAGATTTATCTTTAGAAGGATCCCAGAAGGATTCCCGACCATAATTTCAAAATCAACTGACACCAGAGTGTTAATGACATTATTAAAAAGCTCTCTTTGGTCTCCAGAGAAGAGGAATCTCAGCAGCACGAGACATGCAGGTGGTTTGCGTTGCAGCTTTTAGGAGTGTTTGACCCACTGAGACACGATCTTAAAATGATTAATGCCATTCTTTGCATGAAGGGAAACTCTTCTTCTTCTTCTCTCCATCACGATCATCTGTGTTCCTCTTCTCCTTCTGTACATAGAGTCAGTCTGTCTTCCTGTTTGCTCCTCATCACGTCTCGCTGATTACAGTCCTGTGGTTCGTCCTCAGCTCCTCGCCCTCTGCTCGTCTCCTCCTTCAGCGGCTGCAGAGCCTCAGCGGTGCTTTCCGTCTGCTGCTGTGACTCCTCACTGTTAACAGAATCATTTTCTTCTCCACTTTCCTTTTCTTTACTCCGGGCGTCTGTCTCGGAGTTCTGCGCCGGCTTGTCCCGGCCCGCCTGCCTGCGAATGGTCCGTCGGTTCCGGCTGCGTCGCGACTGGTTGCAGTGCAGCGTTCGCCTGCGATGCCATTGGTTCAGAGAGTGTTGGGCTTCGACACTCAGCTGACGGGCGGCCAGCCGCGGCCGGAAGCTGCTGATGTAGTAAAGAGAGGCGTATAGGGTTGTAAGGTAGTAGCCACCTGTTGATATGGGGAACGCAGAAAGGGAGACGGTCTGTGACTTGTAAAGTTAAACAGCATCTGAATCCTTATAATCAGTGGGAAAAAAAACATCGATTGGCTGGTTCAGTCACAACAGCTACTAGAAGAAGATTATTGAGATAAAACTAATCTAACGAGGCTAAGTTTCAACGTAAGAAGTGCTGCCACAACCGAGTCCAGGAGTGCTTTTGAGGAAATGTGTGTCTTACCTTCTCCCTGCAGCTGCGTGGGGTCCAGCAGCTCCATCATGTAGTCTGTGTCCAGGTGTAAGGTGACCACGTCACTATGGAGCAGCACCCATGTGAGGCAGGGCAGGAAGTCATCCGCTCCGAACGCTGTGCCTGCAGGAGAGGAGAGTGTGAATTTAAAGGGTAACTAACAGACGAAGAAAGTGAAAATTATGATTTAAAAAACAAACAAACTACCTGAGCTAGCATTAGCACTCATGCTGTGATAGATGCTCTTGCAGACTTTGAGAAGGATGTGGACCTTCTTGTTTGGGGAGTAGGCGTCATGCATACTAGTCCACCTCTGCTGGATCCGCTCCAGGCTGACAGCGTCGGGAACTCCAACTCCCGCCGACCCCCCGAGATCCTCCACGCTGTTCTTCTCCAGCACGAGCATGTTGCTGCGGAGACGCTCGAAGCTGCCGTCATCAGTCCGGGAGATATGAATGCAGGAGTAGAGGTGTTCGGAGACGGGCTTCAGAGCCACCCTGTGGAGGGAGAGCTCGAGCAGAGAGTCTGCAGGAGGGTCGAAAAGGTACGTGAGGAGAAATTGGAGTTGTAAAACAAAAACAGTTCTGTCAATGATGGAAACACTTAATTGAAATGTACATTTTCAGCTCGCTCACCGGTCTCTAAGTCATTCATGTCGGTGATGCTATCCAACAACGCCTGGATTTCGTGGCAGTCCAACAGTGTCTCCTTCAGGGACGAGAGCGATGACCTCACTTCCTGTAAGAATTCTGACCCCGTGACCCCGCCAGTATCGGCCCCTCTCTTCAGCGTCATCTCCACGAACCCTTTCACCGCCTCCGCAAACGCCGCACCTTTCCGCTCGCTCAGCTCCTGCACGCGATTGGTTAGTCTCTTCTTCTGACTCACCAGCCCGCCGAGAGCCTGGCCCACCGCCGACAGACGATGGATGACCTTCTCGGCCAACCGATGCGCGGACGGGTGGTGCAGGGGGGGGCTTGACGTTTGGGACTCCTGCTCCTCCTCAATGCTGCTGACCGACAGCGAGTCGAGCTCCAGCGACGGGGGGTGGAGCAAAGAGGAAGGCCTGGGCGGAGGCAGCCAAAATCCATCCTCAATCCAGGACACCCTGTAAGGAGACTGAGGCACCGGGCTGCCATGGTCCGGCAACTCAAACAGTGTATTTGAACTTCCAGGGGTGGAGGGAGTAGACGGAGGAAGGCTCCCCGTGCTCGCTCTGTGGAGAGGGCTGGAGGCCAAATCTCTGCTGGGCCTCCTGAGAATCACCCCTTCTGGAACAGCTGGGGTTGACGGGGTTGGTGGGCAATTTGGTGAATCAGCAGACATGGCTCTGATAAGACCTGGAAAACATAGATGATGAACACCATGTTGGCCTTTGTGTTGAAAGGGTCAGTTCAGATGGATTATTCCACTTAACAACAGTCGATTTTGCCATACAGACAGTTTTAAGAGAATCTTCCTGGATAAATAGTTCCTAAATTAAGAAATAATTATCGAGATAGTTAGATCATAACATATCAAGTTTGCATGCTAAATTATGAAGGTGCTGCCTCCTGATAGGGCGGTGTGCAGGACCCGACTAGCTTAGCATAAACATTGGAAGAGCGGGGAAAGCCTGGCTCTGTCCGAAAGCAACAAAGTCCACCTACCAGCTAACACCTTGCTAATTAACAGGTTATAGCGTGTATGAATAATTCGTGTTCAAACTAAAATGTAAAAACAACAAGTCGTGGTAACAAATAGTCCGGAGCAGCAAGTAACGAGTCCTCACCAGAACTCTGCAGTCCGGCAGCGGAGGACTCCTGATCCAGCGAGATGGCTCGTTGGCTCTGTATCCCGGACCCCGCCCATGTTCTGGTGGAGCTGAGGCGTCGCTCTCGCCTGTAGTTTGATGGCTGCGTGGCTCGGCGGGTCAGCCAATCATCTCCGTGTTCATGAAGGTAGAGGGGATTGATGATGCACAGGGCCCCGTTGGTGGAAGTCAGCTAGGGGAACACACACACACACACACACACACACGCACACAAATAGTGAAGAAATAAGATGCTTCCTGTAACACACTGCTCACCACAATGTTTTGGGTGTCCACCAATTCAGAGTAATCTGTCTCTTTGGCTGCTGAATGCTGCACTATGTAGACAGGAGGCAGCTCGGTGGTGACTGCAGAGCTGGTGAATTTCTGTGGGTTCGTCGCTACGAGCGACTTCATATTACCCATAAATATTTGATTATGTTCATTGTTAATTTAAAAACATTGCTTAATGCAGTTTTAAGGCATTAATAAACATGCTGTCTTGTAAATAAGGAAGTTGTTACAATCGCTTGTTCTTTTACACACACAGTATATACCTGTATGGAGCACATTACTTCGCTTGGCTCCCGCTGGGTCATTTCATCAGTGTGCTGGTCAGTCGACGTGCAGAGCCAAGTATCTGCAGTAGGGAAGTATTATAGACAGTTCTTAAAAAAAGATCTTTCTGGTTTTGTGTTTCTGATATGAGACGGAAAGTCAGAGAGATGGAAGGACTCACTGGGTTCAAGTTCAGAGAAACGATCTCTGGTCTGCTCGGTGACACTGTCGATCCAGCGAGGAATGGAAAGACAGACAGACAACACATCCCTGACGCACAGGAAGAGATGACGGGGAGAAGATGAAGCATGACAATACTTTTCAACCGAATCGAAAATACCAAAAAAGTTATGGTGCCGCATTTATGCAATTGCAAATAAAACGTTCGAGAAGCCCGAGTTCAAATGGAAGTTCAATCGCACACGACAAACAAAAAGGCACCGGTGACAGAGCAGGTTCTTACCTGGTCAGAGAGTAGAAGAGCACGAGCTGAGCCAAGTCAGAGAACGACAGACGAGACTCAGACAGCTGGAAGACTGAAAGAAGGAAAGAGGAGGCAGTTAGTCATTGCATTCCTGGAAACACACCGGGGGGGGGGGGGGGGGAGGTTTCTAAAGATAAGCCAAAGACAACATTTCATCAATTTTATCTTTCACATCAGCCGTTGAGTCCTATGTTCTGATACCGTGTGCGGTTCCCAATGCTGAGCGGTCACGTTAGTCTCTTCAGCCTGTGATTTTAAGCTCACGGAGTAAAAGCAGCACTAACGGGTGCTGATCTCATCAGTAAAGAGCTCAGTTTCAGGTTACAGAATTTGCATGTTGAGAGTTTGACGAGGTAACCGCTCACCTGCTCTCACCTTCTGTCCTGTAATGTCAGGTTTGAATACTTCAGTTCAACAGCGGAAAAGCAGAACTGCACAACTTGTGACGTTATCGGGTCACTGCAACTGTTTATCAGTCTAATCTGTCAGTTGCAGCAGATGTAATGATTCACAAAATAACCACAAAGAGTCACACATGCATCTGACTGCATCACACACACAGACACACACACAAACAGAGAGAAGGTGGTACATGCGGTTAGTCCATACCTGTGCCTGTGCTTTTGATATTATAATCAACAACTGCTCCATTCTCTCCTCCAGCAGACACACAGAGCAGGCCGGGCTGAGACGTCTCAGAGTTCTGCACAACCAGGAAACTCTGGAGGGAGACAAACACACACACACACACACACACACACACACACACACACACACACAGTGAGTCATTTATGTATCTGAAACGTGGTGGAAGCTCGCTGGGCAGGTTTTTATTTTAAATGCTTATGCAAGAGACAGAGAGAGAAATGGATGCATTTCAGGAAAGGAAAAAAGAAAGAAGTGAGCGGTAAAGACTCAACACTGCGTCAGTGTTTCTATGACTGGATCGATTTTTCCTCTTGAAAATCCGTGATGATGACAGGTTGTGACCAAACTAACAGTAAATTCCCCAGGCTTCATTAGTGGCTAAGTGATGCAGAGCTGTTCGCTCACGCATTAAGCTGCTACTAAAAACTGTGAGTTACAATTGAAAGCTGTGGAAAGAGCTTGCCAGTAAGTAGAGCTTTGACTAAAACTGAAACTGAAGCTCTTTCTGGTTCACCCCCACTCTGTCCAGCATTACCCACCATTACTGAAATGCATCTTTATAGCATTATATAACTGCCATGGTTGTTTATTTAGCGGGATGAGCAGTGCAGTAACTACCCTTTTAGCCACGCTAAAAACAAAAAGTATTTACACGTGTTTATGACCAAATACCTGCAAAACTAATATCGTTTCCTCAGCTTGAGCCGTTGTTTGGACCTAATTAGCGAAGGATAGCATGCTAACACGCTAAACTACCATGGTGAGCACGGTAAACGTTATACCTGCTAAACATCAGCGTGCTAGCATTGTGAGCATATTAGCATACCAGCAACGTAGTCATTACACATTACAGAATCTGTCACGGACGGTTGCCAAACTTTCTCTGAATGTTACTCAAGTTGCTTCAAGTTGCTTCAAGAATGCTTCTCTCCTAAAGACTAACTGACTGACGAATGCAGCGCTGTGGAGATAGTAGTCAGTCCATATTTCTATTCAGAATTCATTTGCAACGATTCCTCACTCATTAAGGGCTTCTGATGTAGATTGAAAAATAGGGAATATTTTGAATTTAAAGGTCTTATAAATACTGTTTCCCCCAATCATCTTTGTGAACAAACAGGTTTTACTAGTTAGAAAAGTTTTGGTCATTTCACACAAAATATTTCAAATTCTTTCTTGTTTTTCTGTGGTCTTGTCACTGGCTTGAAGTAAGCAGAGCACAGTTAGAAAAAAAGGGGATGACAGTTATGTTCATGCACCAATCGGAGTTGAGCAACATTTGAATCAAGATGACACAGTGAGTTGACAATCCGACCTGACTTAACCCCGATGAAAGAGCAGCTGAGTTTAGGATGGGTTTTTCTTTGCAGCTTATGATAAAAAAAAAAGCGTTTTTATTCCTAATATATGATTTTCTATTCTACTTAAGACATTAAACTTGGCTTTAACTGCGTAGACGTTCTTTTTGTAGAGACGGGTCTGATCACGTCGGCGTCTTTGAGGACTGAACTCAAACAGAATACGCAGTTTGTTGACCCCAAAATAACTTTGCGTAAAACCAAGCACATGCAATCCCATGTACAGCACACCAATGTCAGTCACACCACAACTGAATTCAGAGGTGTTGTCAAACACACACACACACACACACACACACACACACACACAGGAAGTGGCTGTCAGTGAGCACAGAAATAGAGATAAGTTCACTGCAAGTCACCACACTTTGAGCACAAACACATACTGGCAGCAGAGATGAGATATGAGCAATTCCTCTGTTAAATCATAACGGTAACATTCAGTCATTCACGCATCTGATTGATAGGAAGAACAATGGGAACCCGTTCAAGATGAACTTTTTCCGTTCAGCTTTACGACAAAATCAGCCGGCCTACAACCAACATGAGGCGTAATGATGTAAATTTGTTCTGCAGTAAAACAAACTGACATCCCATCGTTCCCCATGACCACTTATACTCACGGCTCAATGACGTGTTGCTTCCAGTTAGAGGTTTTGCATTTCTGGCTGTTTATTTGAATGTCACTCCTTCAAACGTGCCGTTCTCCATACGATGTTCTGACCTCCTCGCGTTCTCCGTTCGCTGCAGATGTATTATCCATTTTGTCATGTAATTTCCCTGAGATGCGCAACCGTTTTATTCAGCGACACTTCTGCATTCAGCCCCAAAAAAACTGAGCGTTCATTGTGTTATGAGATGCCGCACAGAAAAAGGAACTATACTTTCGTGTCACAGAGATGTGCATGTCAGTGTTCAGACCGGCTCAGAATACTTCTGTTGTGACTGAATGGTTTTTTTAGTGACGCTACACAGTTTCATAAAACACTTGACGAGCAGCAAACCAAGCAAGATCTCATGAGATGATGTGAGTTAGGATACGTGCACATGATGGGAACAGAGGACATGCAAAGAGGACGTAGAACGACTGAGACGAAATAGAGCTAGATGGACACAAAAAAATAAAGTTCCTCTCAAAAACATGAACGGAAAGTTGGGAAAGACGAGAAGAATATCAGTAAATGTCCAACGAATATGTTCTTTCATCTCTTGTGTTGCAAGATGAGTCAGATTGTAACGACTGGACATCGGGAACAAAGTCCGGCAGCACATTTTAAGTCAGCTGATTGAATTTTGGTGACGATATAGATTTGCGTTTTTGTCATAATAATAATACTGTGTGCTTCAGGCAAAATCCGAAAATCTGGGATTTATTGCATTGTGATGAAAGCATAACCAGCTTGGAGGCTTTTTTCCCAGAAAAAAAAGGAGAATGATTCATTATTGTTGGAGGACAAGACATATATTCAATTCACTAGTGAAATCATTTTATGAATTTTAAAGTATAAAACACTTCAAGAAGCAAAGAAAAATAGCTTCTTTGATTGTGTGGATCAGTGATCTGACTTACTCTCAGCTTTACATGTAATTCACCATCACACTGAAGACTTGATGTCACATGAAACAATAACGACTCGAGGAGGACAGCTCACCCCGGCAGGTGTTCCACAGATAGCGGCGTGGGCCCCCTCTCTATCCCAGGGGGCCCCGGGGCACCAGGCCTCCCGGCAGCCCCTCAGCTGCTCCAGCAGCGACAGCCTCCTCCTGCTGCCCCTCCACGGGATGGCCGTCGTCCCGTTGACTGAACTGTGAACCGCCCTGGACGCAGACATACGGGACACGTTTGTGTGCACGTACAAGCAGTCTGCATCCACAACAGACCGGTCACATTCACACAACTCGTCTCTAGATGGATGGATCTGCTGATGCCTTCATGCCTAGAGATAGACACAAAATGAAGGTTTAACATTAGTTTTCTGGTGGTATTTGATGTAAGATTTGCCTTTTTGAACATTCATTTAAACACTCATACACAAGCTTATTGTGTATGAAAATGGTTGTTACTTACATGTGTCGGACTGCCTCGTGTATCTTCTCTCCTCTACGCTGTTAGCACATTTCTCCGCATGTTGCAATCTTCTTGTGCTCTTCCTTTCTGCAAGATGTTGCTCAAGAGCTCAAAATAGGAAGCTCGCATGCTCCTCAGACATACATCCTCAAGACGTTTACCGGCGTAACGTGCATGTTTCTCAAAACTCAGCCAACTGTCGTACGGCTGCCGCGCTCTTCTGTCTCCTGCAGGCTTTTAATAAACTTTCAATTTTCATGTGAAACTGTTGAGCTCATGTTTGATCTGCGCCCTCCCCTCCCCTTCCCCTTCAGGCCTGCGGTTAACCCAGCCCTGTGAGCAGTGAGAACACACTGCATGAACTCTAATAAAGTGTTGAAAATGCTTCACCATCACTCTATATCATCCATGTTACACATTTTAATCTCACAGCTCAGGAAGAAATGCAAACACTCCATCAGTCAGCGATGGTAACGTGCAGAACATATAAATGCGAGAGACCGAGGGGGTTTCACTGTCTGGCGTATCTCGTGTACATGCAGGTTGGTTTGGCGGCCGCAGATGGAGGTGTTGTTTATTGGTCAGCGTTTCCATAGCAACTCATCACCTTCCTTTTACATGCAGCGGCGCCACTCTTTCTGTTTCCTGCCAACGCGCCGCAGTCGGCACGGTGGCAATGACCAACACGGCATCAGATGAAGCTGAACGGGAGCCCAACACCAACTGATAACCTCAACGGTGTGAGCCTGAAGACCTATCTCTTCAGATAAGATCATCATTTAGTCTTTAGTTTTAGTTTATTAAAATCCAGGGTCCAATGAGATTCTTCCGTCTTTGCTAGAGTTCAATCGGCTTTAAAAAAAAAGAACATTTTCAGCTTTACACTGGTCAACTTTATTGCACGATCTTTGCATTGGTTTCCAGTATGTTAAACAGATGGTAACGTACTTTTTTATTTCATTTATTTAAGTCACGCTTTTTTTTCCAGATAACCCAAATAGTTTCCTATGAAACTACTTAATCACACCGATTCTTGTCTTTTAATCCGTCTCGTGTTCCTGCAGCACTGAAACTATCACCAAAGGTTGAGAACCAACAGCAGCCCTGTTACGTTGTGCATGTTCAGTCTGTTGCTCCATAAGATTAAGAAGACAAACGTTGCCTCATAAACATTGTGTGAGAAGAAATGACAGAAATCAATTCCAACCGGAGAAGGCGGTTAACATGAAAAACAATTTCAAACATTTTAAAGGTTCCACTTAACCTGCTATTATATTTACAACTACCTCAGCTCTCCGAGCAGGAAGTTCATTCTGTGACACAGTTGATGGTTTGGAGACAATATAGCGAGTCTTGATCACACAGCCGGGCTTTTAGAAGATATTAATTACCTTTCACGCTCTGACATCTGTCAATATCAGCATTACTTCAACGACACCGCCCTCTCTTGCAGTAAAATATGGCCATGCATAGAGCTACCGGCCTCAGAAAGAAATACACAGCTGAAACAGATGAAAGCTGGTGCAACAGAAGGGAAGTAGAAGAACGTCAGTAAGGTGCAAATAAATGATAAACAGAAGCATACAACTCAGGGACGCCAAGAGTGGGATTGTTCAGAAGAATTAAATGGAAAATGAGAGCGTGACACCCAAACATAAACCCTGGAATTATCATCTCCCTTTAAAGGGCCCACTCCACACCGACGGCAGCTTGTTAATAAGTTACTCCTCCTTCGTGGGCTCCGGTGCAGAGCTCACCTCGGCGGACTCTGCTTTGCTCTCGCCGGCCTTCTTCTTGTCCTGGCTGTCGATCTTTGCGTGCTCCTGCTTCACCAGCTCCTCCAGCTCCTCCTGGAGAGGGGGGGGGGGGGGGGGGGGGGGAAGTGATTTTAAGCTCATGCTTTGGAGAAGAAGTCCGTCCACGGTGACTTCACACAGGAACATCATCTGTCGGCTACCTTCACAGTTCAAAGGATCTCACCTTTGTTGCTTCTGCTGCAGTTCTACAAGAACACCACAGGTGCACTTTGCACTACATTGTATATTGAGGCACACGAGTGTGGATCCAAACAGATGTGTCTCGATAAGAGCTACTGAAGTCCAATCACTAGATATTCTGTGTCTTGATAAACAGACTGTATACTAACCAAACTAAAATCATTCGTGTTCAATGAACCTCGAGGCAACAAGGATTAATTTAAACCCGATTAAATCCTGGTTCAAATGTAAATATAAAGTAAACGTCAGTTTAATTTTTACTCCAAATTTAGATTCAATTTTGGTTGCACAAAAAAAACCCTTTAAATTCCAATTTAAAATGTAATCCAGCGTAAACTTTAAACATAGACTTGAGGACGTTTAACTGTTTTGTTTGAGATGGATTGAACAAAATAATAATCAGTTCCTCAAAGAAAGTTACGGGACAGACTCGACCCAGATGAGTTTCACAAGGATGCGGAATCTCTCTCAAGAAACCGGTTCAACAAGGAAACGGGAGGATTGGACCAACAGGAAGTCTCTTTTTATTGCCCTTAATGTGACAAGTCGTTTCCTTATTGTGCTGCTGTGTACACGAGAATGTGAAAACATTTTGTGGTCACGTGGCACAGCATCTCGACTCCGTGAAGTCATTGCGCTCAGTCCGCTAAAACAATGAAGTGAGGTTTTTACTATTCTGTTGTTGAAGATTAAACTAACTAGATACAACATGCTGGTAGCTGGAACTTACTTCACTATTCATTTAATCTTATTTTAAGTTATTTTATCAACACATACAGTTCGATGTGGTTTACATCGACGATCAATTCTCAAAGTGTTCCGTCAGTGCGATCATTTGACGCAGCAGGACCTTCTCATGTGCACTTTATACAGCGTGGGAGGAGTCAAATCAGAAAATATGGACTGAAGCTTTAATGATACTGTGCATCTGTAGTTTGTGTTGCAGGATATGGTGGGAGCTTAAAGTCAATTACATGAGAGGAATGCAATCAGAGAGGAAATGAGAGGCACAACAACCTAAAACATACCCTCAGAAATTAGATCACTAAACATTAACGAGCCTCCATTTTAATATTGGCCTCATTACCTCCTGACTGAAGTGATCACCATACGCTCCAAAGCCATTTGTCCTCAGAATCACGTGATTGGTCGGTGATAAATAGCTTGTACACAACCTAGAATGAGCGGAGGATCTACGAGAGACGATCGTGTAACTCACCTTCCATCCCAACAGCTCAGCGAGAGCCAAACAGCCGTCATCACACGTACTGATGTGAGCTACGTCTCTGGAGAGAAGAAAGAAAAGGACACCATGTTGACACCTGGACAGAGCTCCATGCAGCTTCTTCGTTTCCAGCACTGATGCACATTCCAATGTGACAACACTCTCCTCCTGGTTTTCACAAACCGGCATCACCAGAGATGACTCAACAGTTTGTCATTGGTATCGTGAATGAGCAACAATGTTTGTATTTCATGATGACCGTTGAGTGATTCACAAATATTAAGTACAGCAGAAAAACTGTAGTAAAGCACAAACTAAGTATTTTACTAAATGATCGTCATGGACGAAGCGTTTGCATCCTCTGGTGGTACAAAGATGAACTGCATGTTTTACACACAATACACACACATTGTTAATATATCATCTATTACTGATCATTTTGGCTCAGTTGATCAACATTTAAAAACTATTCTTTCTCATATGTATCTGTTCCAGTGTATTTGATCAGATTCAGATCAGATGTGTATTTCTGATGTAAGTTGCAACAGAAAGACAAAGATGGTAAAACGGTTGCAGAGAAGAAGAAGCAGCAGCATCTCTGTATCACCTGTACGCCTTGTCTGAGTCAAAGTCCATCCCTCCTCCAAAACCCAGCAACCCAAACAGAGGATCGGCCTGCACAGAGAAACAAACGACGCTGCACAGACAATCCAAGAAACACATCGATGACAGAAAGGAAAGAGTTTGGATAAAAAGGTCAGGAAACTGTTGGTGGAGGGATGAAGGCTCACCTGCCCGGCCTTCTCCATGTTAATGAGCAGGCGGGGGCAACTTTTTGAAACCCTAAATGACAAAGAAACACAGCAGAGAAAACAAATCCAAAGTAAGTTCCACAATGTGGGTGAGAGGGCGTCTCAGCGTCACGCTCAAAAGAAACTGCAACAAAGATTATATCTGGAATCAAGCCTGAACGGTTCATAATGCAGGAGAGTTTCTCTGGCAGCTGCCACGTTCTGACTGCAGCAGTGTCTGTGGTCAGCAGTAGATGTCAGGAACATGATCTGCATTACCTGCCGACGAGACCCGCAAACGGTTGCACCTGCAGAGACGTCCCCATGATGAGGAGGAGATCACAGCGAGGGAAGTCCTGAGAGGTAAAGGAAGACGAGGAGCGGGTTTATTTCTGCAGAGGGGTTACATCACATTCTCTTCAAACATGCACGCAAACCGCCACCGCGTGCTCACCATCTTCATTGACGTGAAGAAACGGACGGGTAGACTCTCTCCGAAGAAGACGATATCTGGGGGAAGAGGAGAAAGGGACGCAGAGATACCGAGATGATTGGTGACACAATTATCTAGCAGTCATGTTTGTAAAGTAAGAAAAAGGTTCAGAAAGGTCGGCGGAGACAAAGATCCACTGACCTGGCTTCACCAAACTGCTGCACTTGTCACATCGAGGAACGTCTTCAGAAAAGATTTGATCTGCAAAGCAAGAGGACGATGTTGAAGTCAAACAACTCAACATTCCCAGGCTCTCTAAAGACCAACGAAAGTGAAAGGCACCTCTCATCCAGTCCAGGTCGTACTCCTTGCGGCATGAGAAGCTCACGCAGTGGGACGTGTAGAACGTTCCATGAGCTTCAATCAGATCATCTCCCTCCAGCCCGGCCACACGCTCCAGAGTGTCGATGTTCTGAATGAACATGCACATATAAACGTCGATACAGAAACAGACAGATTAAATATACAGTAAGGGAAGAGGAGACTCTTTCTGACCTGTGTGTAGCAGCGTCTCAGGTGCCCCTTGTCCTTCAGCAGCTTCATGAAGTAGTGACAGATTGTCGGCTACACACCAAAAAAGAAAAGAAGTGAGGACAATCACATATAAGGCAGCTGATAGTTTTCTTTAGTAACATAAATATGCCTGAATATGAGACCTACAAGGCAGCAACAAGGGTTTAGTACCTTAAACTGTCCGGGGTACAGCTCCTTGGCCAAGGCAAAGAAAGGCTCTGGATGTTTCTGAGAATGAAGATGCAGCAACATCTTACATGTTATTGAAGCAACAGTGAAGAGTGTCTCAAATCATAAAGAGCAGGATGGTCTTCAGACGACTGTACAAGTGCATCCTGTGCAGTGTTTTTGTTTCCGAGTTGAGGTTATGAGTTCCTTTTCTTAAAAGTGACAACCTAAAAGTGGCATATTCATGGTATTACACCACATGAAAACAAAGGACCAAGAGGCTGACTTCTTAGCTAAATCTTTGATCTTAAATAAAGATATAAAGGTTCCATTATTATGTCTAACAATTTGTCAAAACTGTCAAGGTTTCCTGTGAAAGCTGTTGTAAAGTGTCCTTCACTGGTGTCATTCTTCAAACGAAGCAGTCGTTCGCTCACCTTAAAGTAATCTATCTGGAAGATGGCCTCCGGGTAAGGCAGGTTATATTTCAGCAGGTTTGCGTACAGGCCGGTTCCTGGTGAGCGGAAATCAGGGATCCCAGCCGCTGAGGGAGGAAATGATGTGGACAGTTACAGATTAAACTAGTCGATACTTTAAAAACAATCGTTTTGTGATATTTCAAACTGTGATACTCACATGTGGATATTCCTGCTCCAACCATGCAGATGATGTTTTTACCTGTGAGGACGCAGAGATCAATAAATAATAAGTGCTTTATGACAACAGGCGTGTAATGCAGTGAATAAATCCACTATGGTCAGCCATTATGGACGAGCTGATCTGAAAGCAGGCAAAGACTCACATTTGCCGCTCTTTATGTACTGCGCCACTCCGTCCAGAGTCAGCTCGTCCAGAACTTTGTCTGCCGAGCCGAGACCCAGGGTGCTGGAGAAGAGGTTACGCAGGAAGTCCACTGAGGGAAACACGAAGATGACGACGCATTCAAGAGTAAACACAGCACTGTGTATGCAGGTAGAAATCAATAACATGAGAATCAACTTTAAAATAAAATGTATTCATGAATAATAAATTAATGTGCGCAGTATATCCACAGAATGACTGGTGTATGAGACACATCACATTAAATAACAGTGTAATAATAAGACAGATTAATTTAACTGTAAAAGAGCATACATTTCTATTAAAGTTTCAGATGTCATTGCCACATACTCTCTGTGTGTCCTGCAGCCTCTTCCCCACTGCTGTCGTCGGATTTGTCCTACAAAAGACACAACACATGACGTGTATATGACATTCAAAGCAGCGACTCTACGGGATGAGCCTGTTGTGACCGGCTGCTCTCTTTAACAGATCTGAGTTAGTCAGACGATGGCTTTGTTTGGAAAGGCGACCTCATCGAACGTCACTCTCTCTGCTAACACTCACCAGCTAATGTTGGTATCACAACAGCAGATAGAAATAGTTTCTCACCTCTAGTTCAGGCGTAGCCTCCTCCTCCTCTTCTTCTTCTTCTTTAGGAAGTGCTAAAAATGCAAAATGAAATACCACGTCAAACTCAACAAATGCGTCTCAGTGTGACGAGTTCACATTAAAACCAGCTAGCTAAACTAGCTAGCACCGTCTGACTGACGAAGTTGTGATTTAATTTAACAAATCAGACTTCCTACCTGATGCATCAGACATTTATCCTTCTACTGAGTCCCTTCAACCACAAGGGTAAGGATGGCAATTATTTTAAATCCCAGATATTACGAAGTTACGACAGGTATCTACTGTCGCGAGCACTGGGCTGGATCTTCTTGTTGTTGTCCGTCAGAAACACTGTCCGTGTTCCTTGTGACCCAGTTCCTATGACACAATAGGTTCCTACCGCTGATAATGTCATCCTAAAACTCTGAACTCACAGCGAATAAACACGGATGACATGAGAATTGATAACTTTATCGTAGGCACTAGTACCCAACATGAGGTGTGAAGTAAAATTAGCTCATATAGCGAGTTCTGTTCACATCAAAACTGGCAACCAAATCATTGCAGAGGACATATTCACATACAAAAGTATCAGTGTTTTCTTCATCCACATCCACTCTTCGTCTCCCAGTCTTACTGGTGCGTCTTCATCCCACTGTAGAGTCCGACACTGCAGCAGAACAAGGCTCATACTGGATTACGGGCTTTAGTTTCCTCACATAAGCCTCCACTGTGACGATTAGAACATCCATGCAGACGCACAAAGACGTGTCGCCACATGGTTGTCATTGTCAAACAAGACTTGTGAATTCCTAGGTAAAGGTAGTACATCTTTATTCTGCACATTTACATTTAAGCAAATAAAACCACATTTGCAGACAAAACTTAATTTGCTTGAAAAAGAGCTGATTTTACATTTACGTCATAAATGTGTACACTCGAGACAACAACTTGATTCTGGGGTGGAAACAACACAAGCAGACTGTGATGACATGGATTATATTTTATTCCAGGTCAGTCATGTGATGTCCTTTTGGCCCAAAAATACTTTTCCCCCATAGACATCTGTAGCTCAGTGGCTATTTATTTTTTTAAACGTAAATACACTTCCCAGTGAGAACACATTTAAATCATAAGGTCCTAAAAGTTGTAAAAATGCTCCAATAGCCAAAATCCAGAGATAGTTCCTTCGGCCGTTCATGTGAATGAGTCCAAGAACAAGGCTGAGACGAGGTAAAAGGCAAAGTTAGTCCACTTGCTCTACGGGGCCCATAGATCAACCAAATTGATCCGAACCTGCTGCGATGGTTGAATTGCTGCAAGATGTTTTCTCTACATGTCTTTCAGGTTCTCTCTCAGAGGACTCTCTCTTTCCGAACACAGTCTCTTGACTCCTCCGACTCCCGTCCCGTCCCTGCCCCTACCTCCTCTGCCCTTGCTCTTCCATCTCCTCTCCTCCCTCCTGCCTCAGGCTGTGGTCGTAGCCGGTAGCGATGATCTGGCAGTGCGGTAACATCTCCTCCAGCAGGATAACGACTAACCCAGGACTCGAGATCCGAGGGAGGGACGACACGTCCAGACGCCGCAGTCCCCTGCCACACACAAAGAGAGGAACTTAATACAAATATACTGTTAGACACCAACTTGTTGTAAGTGTTTGGATACTAACTTGAGATTCTTGAGTGCGGACAGGCCGCCTGTAGTGATGTGAGGGCAGTGAGAGATGTCCAGTTCCTCCAGAGAGTCCTGGAACACATGGAGCCTGGCCAGGAACCAGTCGTCCACTTCAGGACATCCTCGTACTGACAGAGTCCGCAAAGATTTCTGCCCCTCTGAGAGAAGACAAAGCAGATCAAAAACACTGGACACGCCTGCTAAATATAGTAAAAAACAGTGCATGTGTCTGACAGATAGAAAGGTCGGTTACAGTAAAGCAAAAGTGATTTTTAAAAAGGAAAAAAATAATCAGAAAAACAAAAAACAAGGCTGATTTGGAGCTCATTACTCAGGTTCCCCAGTCCGATGTAGTTGATGACCGTGTAGCTCATGTTCACTTCCTCTAGCGGTGTGTCTTTGTGAGTCAAGAAGTCCCAGTTGAATTTGCCTCTCCGGTCCGCACGGAACCAGTCTGACTGGCCAGCATACCTGACGATCACATGACAACCAGATCACAGCGGCACATTTCAGACACGGCTATTCAATTGTCATCTCTGCTGCATTATTACAGATTATATGCAATAACATGTCACAACTAGACCCCAACGATGCAAAAGAAAACAACTTAATATGATAATAAACGCCAGGAAAAGTGAGGGACCAAACTGTTGTGGTCTGAGTTCCAAGAAGTAAACAATAAACACCCCATCAATTAGTCAGTCAACAGAAAATTAATAAACTAATCTAATAATTGCTTATTTGCCTTCCCCCCCCCCACCCCAATAAAGTCTTTATAATGTGAGTTTTCTGCTTTTCTCTGTTTCACATCAGGTGCATTCAAAATGTTACGGCTTTGGACCGTTCGTACAAAACCGAGCATTTCAGGACGCCACCCTGGGAACCTTTGATGGGTATTTTCCACAAGTTTTGGACATGTTATAAACCAAACCATTAATAGATTGAATTATCTGAATTGGCAAATCAATCAGTGATGCAAATAATAGTTACTTGCAGCCTTACGTGAAAGCTTCACTGCAGCGTTCTTACATGGAATTAGCTCAAACAGGAAAACAAATCAAACTCCTAAACAGGGTCAGCTGTCAGGATATTTTTAAGAGTTGTAATAAAATGTGTAATATAATGTGTGATCAGTATATATATATATATATATATATATATATATATATATATATATATATATATATATATATATATAAGACAAACAGTAGAGAGACAAGGTAGCAGGGCACTTACCTAAATCCTCCCCTCAGACTCAAGATATAATACGCTGCTGCTATGTCTGCGCCATATAAACCCTGAGTGTAGCCGAAGTATCTGTGAGACAAGAAATAAATCAGTGATGGTTAAATATCTACAGTAAATGGACTTAAAGCACCTCGTCACACCCATTATTTCTGAGAATTGTACTGTTCCTATGAGATGGGCGAATGATACCAAAGCTTGCATAAACTCAATACACTGAGCGAGAGCTTGTGTCAAATGAGGAACACGTGACTGATGGCGCACAAAGCTGTAAAACGGCACTGGTTGCTTCAGAAAGCACTTCATTCAGTTTTAAAGTTTAACTTTATGATCGGCACATTAGCCAGAGAAAAATTGAGACGTGGTGATGTAGGCTACAAATAAATCATCATACATCATGTGCTTAAAAACCCGTGCAAAATATTGTTTTGACAAATCATTATTAATTATTTTACTGCAACATGTTGCACAATACCATCTATATACGACGTAGTGCAGCTGATGTAAATATTGCATATTTCATAATATAATGCAGGCCTGTTTACCTTTTATTGCAAACACACGAGACTAAGAACATTTAAAACCAGGAAGGTGTTGCACAAAACTTTGAACTTTTTTTCAGCCCCATAGAAAGAAAGCTTCACGATACTACACGAAAAATAAAGGTTTCTCACGCGTTCCTCCTCTGGATCCCATTCCTCCTCTGCTGAGACCTCCAGCTGACGAGCATCTCTACGTCATAGAAACGATGGGTGAGGAAGAGGAGGAATCTCGTGTGCAGAGGAGGGGAGGACACCGAGCTCGAGCTCCACGGGCGCCTTGCAACCATAAGGAGAGTCGACCGTTGGCAACATCTGCGTAGAGCCTGTACAGAGAGACACATTCAATAAAAACCCAAAATAAAGCTTTAATAGGACGAATAATACAGCGTTACACCGTTAAACTTGAGCTAACAGCTACATGCAGCGTGTTAAAGTCCTCTAGCAGATTACCAACAACAGCACACACATTCAGCTAAACGTTATAATGAGCGTGTACTCTGGCGTTTAAAACGAGCAAGTGAAATATTGTTGAATCTGCTCTAAACTGTAATAATAAGCCAAAATTTGAAGGGTAACTCACCATGAAGGGGGCCGACATGACAGCGGCGTTCAACGGAAAGTCGTAAAGGACAAACGTCGCAGTTTCGCATTTCAAATGCAGTTGCTGTTCACCATGTCAGCCGCTAAGTGTCGCTGTACGCACGTCTTTGACGCCGAGCAGAGTAACCTGACCTGACCCAAGAGACACGAATGAGAAGCAGTCTCCCACACCGGTGGAGGAGCACACAAACATCTCTGGTTATTATGGTCGTCGGTAATAACTTGTATAAAAAACAATTCAGAAAGTCTGTGCAATCTTTTCAGATCGTACTGTAATTACCGGGCATGAGACCAGGTGGTCATTTTACTTGTTCACATGATCAAAGAGCAAAATAGAGTTCATTGGAATCATGTTTGGCAGAATTAAGGTGAATTAGTGTCCAACAAGTCAACGTGGAGGTAGTAAAATTAAACTTCAGACATTTAAAAGCACAATGCCTTAAATTATACAAAAAACATCCCCAGTATTAAAACTGAAAACACATGATAAGACCCTGCAACACTCTCAAACTGTCTAACTGACTGCAGGAAGTAACATTGAATAATAACTTTGCATTTATAACCATACGTTTTTACATTTTTCTGGTGTTGCTGAAGGTTCATTTGCATCACTATCAAAACTCTAATTCAAATTGATCACATTTCAAACGTCATGTTAAGACCCTGAATGTAACAGGGATTGCCTTCCTGTTAGGACACTACATCAGCAACGGCGTGCACCCGGACCAGGAGCTGGACATCCCAGGTGAGCGCTGGCTCCAATAGAAATGATTCCGTGTTTATTTAATCTCAGCATCATTGTGAGTTTTTGTGGTTGAAACAAACAAAAATAAGATCTACGTTTGAATGCTTGAGTTGAACATTTCTGCTGCCTGTTTGGTCAGCGGCTGTGACTCCTACGAATCATGTTCATACACTCCTGATTTCTAATGCAAAGACATTTTGCGTGGACTAAATGCAACCCAGATTACACGTTTTTTTAAATCAACATGATGAAAGAACTTGTTTATTGGAAGTATCTGCAAAGTTACAAGATGTTTAGTTGTACACTGAACATATTTAGTATCGGCCCGTAGGTACAGCACAATACACCTTTTTCATGCTTTTTAGAAACAATTACGACGTACTGCAGGTTAAAGAGACACTTTTTTTGTTGACAATATATATATATAAAAAAAACAATAAACCAAAACAGATAGAAAGAACAAAAAATCAACAACAATAGAATAATTGTGAAACAACAGCTCAGCAGCTATGCAATCAAACTTCATCTTAGCTTTTTCCAAACACATTCTCCTGTTAAACCCGTGTCTTGTCTATGATAGCAATCAGGTCGTGACAATAAAACCTTGAATTTATGAATAGGAATCGACTATAGTTTGCCAGAAGAAGATAAAAACACTGCATCACTGCTGAAACATGTTCCCCTAGAATAGATACCTCAGCTCACTCTTGATTGGTGCAGAATAAATCATGCACTAACCAAATCAATCACCTCATGGTGGCAGCCAACCGTTGCAGTCTGCTGTAAGTGTGTGTTGTATTACATCTCCGGGCCAATTTTCATTCAATTTCCCTCCAAGCACTGTCTGGTTCTCCTCTTTAATACCACAGGGAGAGAAGACGGCTTGAAACTCTGCTCGCATGACAGATGTGTCACTGAAAAACAAGCATTCTACTGTCGCCATCTCACACACACACACACACACACGCACGCGCGCGCATACACCTCCCACTCACAGTGAGTGTGATATGACAGACGGCTCACACCTGCTGGTGAAAACAATGAATGAATGAGATCTCGGCTTTGGTGTGTTTGTAGAGGACCGGCAGAGAAAAGAAGCAGCAGTGGATGGTGAGACAAACAGAGGGATTCATTGATGTCGTGATCGGTTATGGTCAGTTGGTTCAAACTGCACAACATACTGTCAAAAAAAAATGTAAATGTTTTACTGTAAAACCATGAACATTTGTACACACGTATCTAAAAGGAGGGTCGCGACATGCTAAATTAAAAGTCAGGAAAACTGTTTGCAAGTCATGAGCTGCTTGGTTTTAGAGAGAATGACAAAAGGGTTAACAAGATGGAGGAAAAGGCGGGAGATTCAAAGTCCGTGTGGTCTGTGTCGGAGCCCGAGCAAATCACATTACCGAAGGGTTGGTTATGAACACATGGACCACTGAAGTTAAGAGTGGCTGGCAGAGGGAATGAATGAATCGATACATGCTGGAATAGATGGATCGCCCACTGGACCAGAATTCTAATGCTCTCACAGCACTGACAGATAGAGAATGTTTGTCTGTGTGTGTGTGTGTGTGTCTGTGTGTCTGTGTGTGTGTGTCTGTGTGTGTGTGTGTGTGTTTCTATGCGTGCAAATATACATGTAAATCACCTAAATGGAAAATGTGATATCAAATATGATTTAATATACGTACAGAGCTGTCATGAATTAACCAATTTTCTCACAATATACCCTAATTGACTTACACACACACACAAACAAACACACACACCTTCCTTCATTAAGTGTGCATTCCTCTGCTGCACTATTAATGTGATGTGTGTCCTCTTATCTTTTGTACATTCGCTCATTATTCAGACACCTTTGGGTACTGCTGGTGTGTGTGTGCGTGTGCCTGAACAAGAGCACATAATCATCGTCTTGTTATCTCTCTCTTCCACACATCTGTACTAATTTCCATTGACAGAATTAATTGCAGAGGTGACGAACAGCCCGGCGACCAAACCCCAATGGTCACACACGCCTTGAGTTACACAGCACCGTTATCTTGTAGGGAGACGTCGCTTAAAATAGCACGTCAGCCAAAAATAGCATAAGCTGGCGGAGCATGTCATGGGATACAGACCGCGGCGACCGGTAATTTCTGATGCACCTCAAATCCCCGCTCTTCACTCAAGATCTTCATGTGGCGTTTGCATACTGCACTGACACAGAAATCGGGGTCATGCACATGCAGATGGAGATGAAGATGAAGATGAAGGACGCAAGCGGCGTCCCTTTGGAGATCAATACTCTCCCGTGTGTGAATGAGCAGCTCGAGCAGAGCGGGGTTAGGGTTGGGTTTTCCTCTGAGACTTCACAACAGAAATAAACAGCATTGAATCAATGTGAATTGATTTCTATATGTAGACCTTCTCATTGCCATCCTGTTGCTACTGCAACAGCTTTGGTCCAAGTTTACTTCCTGCCATGTTTCTGCATCAGCAAACATTGCAACAGGAAATACAAAAGGGGTCATTTATAATGTTTATTTTGTCAAGTTTGCAAAGGTCTATAACTCTGTCATCTGTCATCTCTCTCGCTCTCTGAGACAGTGACTGTACACACTGTATGAGTATTCCCGCCAGGTTGACGAGAGTTCTCAAAAGCCTCAGCTACATAGCAGCAGATGAATAATGCAGAGGAGATAAAGGGCTGTTTTCTGCACGCCGGCTACGCCGGCTATGATACATCAGATGTAAGTCGTGAACTGATGCTGACCTCCAAACGCCTGCTCGGCTTGCCATCTCTGCTGTGTGACTTTTGAATGACTCCTTGCATTCAACACTTGCGTAGGTTGTTTTGATGAGTCATGAGCTTTTATTTACCTCAGGATAAAGTATATGCTTGATACACTCTCACAGTTAATGTGTTTTACATTAAGAATATGAATAGATGTAGTTAGGGTTAATATATTATACATCTCAGTCATTTTATATCCTGTCACAATTTTCTATTCCAGTTCTTTCTCCACCCTTTTTCTTCTTTAACTTCCTCTCTTCCTTTGTTCGTCTCACATCCGTCCGGGTTTTCTGTCCTCTACAACCTCCTTTTTTCCCGTAACATGCAAGTCAGGCTGTCATTCAGCTCATGCCTTCTCATTTCCATTCACGTTCCTCCCTAATCTCTCCCTCTCTCCGTCTTTGTCAGCAGAATATTGAGTTCAGCCTGTGGTGCGTAATAAGCACACATGCGGCGGCGCCCACACACACACATACACACACACACACCTACACACACACACACACACACACACACACACACACAGAAAAACAGGCCTACGTGTCAGAAGAAGAGAAGAAGAGAGCAAAGAGAGAAAAAAGGAGACAGAAGATTGAAAACGACTCCCGAGATCGAGCTGCAAATCATGAATAACTAATAACAAGTTGGTATTCCGGCTGTTCGTTGGCGGTGTCATCAATCACGGCCCTGTCTTTCTGCTCCGCTGTAGCTTCATTAAGCTGATAATGGAGTCTGGGCTGCATGTCAACCAGGCAATATCTGCTTCTAATCAAACTATGATTAAATAACCTCTCTGAGCAGCCAAACTCCTTCTGAAGTGTGTTTGCCGCCACATAATCGAACTGATAAATGGCTTTCAGTGCTACTAGTGGGTTTACTGAGCACCACTAGGCTACAGCTTTCTCAGGCATGACTTCACTATAATATGTTACAAAATCAGTCTGCCTCCTCCCCTCCCATGACTGAAATCGTGACCCTTTGCCCTCTCAGATGTTAAGCTGATTAATGGGATGAAGACCTCCAGACGCACAGCAGGAGGTCCGATGATGAAGCCGAGCCAAACCCGTGTCCAAAACACCGATTGGTTTTTTGCCGTCTGGCCCGAATAAGTCTGAGTATTTGTTTGAAGATTATCCTACTGCGGGTTTAACGCTGAGATCAAAAATCATTCTCGGAGATGACCAGTTGTTGTTTTTTAGGAAGCACATGTTTTTATCGATTAAACTGGCAGCAACCCCAAATCTCAGCAGGGATTTGTTTCACCAAAGACTTGTTGCATGCAGTAACATAACATATTCATTACGACCCTTTTTCTCTCCAAATGATTGGACATTTGACGACAACCGCCATCATTTGAGGCGACGCAGTCTAACTTGATGCAGATTTGATGATGCATATTATTTATTTAATGACCTCCGTCGACAATTGAACAATCATACACTCGTTTGTTTCTGTAAATGGTGATAATCCTGGCTTGTTTGCTTTTGTAAACACATTGTTTGGTGACTCATGCTTGGTCAAAGGGGTCAAAGGTCATAGTATACCAATATATGATTATTGTATTTTATAATTATAAAATAACAAGTGTTGTTATAATTATTAATATTATTATTTGTATTATTATTATTAAGTAGCAAGGCAGTGAGACAGGTTGTAACCCAGGATATGGATACTATTAAACACAGCATTAGAGCTCATTTCACTCAGTAGTTTGGGTCATGAACAGAACATGATGCTTGGTTAAATGGTCAAATGTTCTGTCCCATATTTACCCAGCGGTCGGGTTAAAATTGGGTTATTTTGTCAAGCCAGCAGTTTTTTGAGTGTAGCTCAATAACGATTCCTCTAAATGTTTCAGTTAGTTTGGCAGTCACCATCTGGAGCTGTCAGAATATTTGAACCATGCTTGGATGTGTCTCATCACGACCGCCCATCTCTCATAATGTGACTGGAGCGTCGGCTCCCTAGAAAATTCCCAGCACAGACTGTAAAAAGCGTCGAGATCTTTTCTCCCCGACTGGAAGTGACGTCAGTAAAAGCCCTCTGAGAGGAACTTGTGATTTGAGGCTTTATGATGAATCACACTGGCAGCACTTGTCAGCACACTCTGCTCCACACTCACAGAGGCTTTTCACAGTGTCAGAGCAGGGTGAACACAGCTGCAGCTGACAGGATTAATGAAGGGTAAGTTTGACTGGGATGTGCCAATTAACGAACCCTGACATTAATACTGACTACTGTAAATTGCTGTCGCTCATTAACTTTGCTAAATCAACGTATTTAAGTGATTACGTTTATTGGCTGCAGCTGTGTTTTCTATGCCATGACGGCTCTGTGAAGGGTTCCTTGAGAAACGAATGTAGCTCTACAGCAACAAATATGAATAGTTTGACAGTTAATTATTTCCATTTTTTTTAAAGCCACCATCTCGGGAAGTCACAGTACAGATCAATAAAATACCAAAGTGACACAATTAATTCAGCGACAAATAAACCATTTCTGTTTGTTTGATTACTTGTTAAAGCTTCATAAATGAATCTTTTAACTGGCCTACTATGACCTTATAAAGTTGATAAAAGCATTGGCGGTTGACTGTCCAGCAGACATTAGCATTTTACTGCACATTAGCATTTGCATCCTGATAAATGTAGGCTAATATTCACTCTCCTTACAGTGTGTGTAATTTAAATGCATAAAATATACATGATAGAATGCAGTAATCATGCGGCAATAGTAGCACACATACAGACAGATGACGGCACATGTTCGTGTATGCACCCATGCATAAAATAGCACATCCTCTACACACACACACACACACACACACACCATCTGCTGCAGTGGATGCAGGCTAAAGGTGTACACTTGTGACTGACAGTGGAGTCAGACCGTGATGCTGCGTCGTCCTTGCTGATGGCCTGTCGAGTGTCCCGGTGATTCAGAAGAGGCTGGAAGGCCATGCTGGAGCAGAATTCAGACTGGGAAAGTCAATCATTTATTCCTGCCACATGTTGCATTATGTGTCACATATTAAACATAATTATGTCCCGTATGCACTGATCCGAAGCCATGCAATGCTTTCAGTATGTTTACAGTGTGGTTTTAATCAAGCGACGCCCCGTTTCTCCTCATATTAGACAAACACTTGGAAATGAAAATGCATAATGCGTGTGTACAGACAGATTGAGTGTTGCCTGAGTCATCTATGTGGACTCACCTTTATTATAAAGTTCTGTTTAACCCCACACAAACCTCACCACAGATGTTCTTCCTGACATTCAGCTTTCTCCCGTTGCTGACTCATCTGTCCATCTGCCTGCCGATCTCACTTCCATCATCCCGAAGGGGAAGAATTATTGATGGTGCTTTGGCTTAAAGAAACATCCAAAGTCAGATGACTAACTGCTGACGCAGCCGGACGAACTGGGAGCGGGGATAGATAGCGTCCCTGCATTTTGAAATGTTCAGAAGAAAACTCCTCTTTTCAGGAGACAAACACAGCGTTTGAATCCATCACAAACAAACATCACAACAGTCAGTTGTAGCAGATGGCAGAGACAGAAGAAACTCGATGCATCTAGCCATGAAATTGTCCGCCACATAAAGCTTAAGTCTGGTTTTGTACGGCTTCAACAAATGAGATATTGTTAACAGGTGCAGGTAGGCTGCTTCTGTTACCTCTGGACGGAGCCTGGCTAGCAGGCTGCACCTTCGCATCTAACTCTCAGCAAGGAAGGGAATATGCGTATTCTTACTTTTGATACTTTTTACTGATAACACGTCTGTACTGAAGTACTTGAATATTCGTTTTATTGAGTACTTTTACATTGTTGTATTGGTACTTTTACTTCAGTAAAAGGTCTGTGTACATCGTCCACCACTGCCCCCTCTGACCCTGATTGGTCTGATGGGACGCTGCACTTCTAAAAGGTCCAGCTGTGACGGATTACCTTTGTTCTTCCTCTGGGTTGTAATGTGTGCACTGTGTGATTAACATCCTGAGAGCAACTTTCCTGGCACACTTTTCTTTGCTTTGCCGCGCAGGGCCACATCCCTCAGCTTACCCTAAACAATGTGGCAGGGGCTCGAGACGCTGTTAAAGTGACAGATCGGGGCTTTAAAGCCTCTGTAATGATGTGTAGTGGTGAGGAGTACGAGGCCGTGTCATGTAGATGAACGGTGTATCTCCGCAGTTTGTGTGGAGGAGGAAGAGGAGCGTGGTTTCATAGGGGACAGGGGATGGGTGCGTGCACTTGTTTTTGTGTACAGATGTATGTCTGCGCTTGTATATGTGTACTTGTCAGTGTAAGTCACCCTGCCACTGTCTCTCTCTCTGAAAGCACTTAGCAGACACAGTCCAGCGTCCCGGTAAGAGCTGCTGTCTAATGTCCACTATCCCTCTGTTCCATTCTGTAAGAAAACACTGGGGCCTCATTTTTAAAAACAAGCTCTTTGACTTTATCCTGGATTTCATCGCGCAATCATTCCAACAACTGCGATGACATGAAAAAAAAGATATCAGTTGCAGACGTGCTGTGCTGTACCTAGGGCGAGGCTGGAATTTGTTATTTTAGCTTTTGATTGGTGACTAAATTTGGAAATCCTAAACATAGCCGAGGACGATTACAGCGTGTCAGCTCTTTGAAAATAACACAAAGGCTCCCGTGGGGAGAAAAATACATCAAAGGCACTGCGAAAGTATATTAAAAAGCCTTTTCTTAATTTGGAAATCATGGCTGTGTTTTTAAGTCAGCTCTGCTGTTTCAATCCCAAAGACAGTAAGTGACATTTACCTTGGGACGGATTTAGATTGTAAACTTGAATGAGAAAGTTTTGTCAATGAGGCCCATTGTGTTGAAGCAACTGCAAGGGAGAGATGTGAAGCCTATTGCAGCGGCATCGCAGCCCAGAAGAATAGACAGGCTCCCTCAGAGATGGTCAACAATGAATTAAAACGCTTTCTCAGATGGAGCCTTGTGAGCAAATAAGCATGATTGCACAGAAAACACTTGTTTAAACAAGTTGAACAGTGATAATTAGTCAAAATCCATTGTTCAGAAGCTGAATAAATTCTCTGAATAAGTTTAGAAAAACACTCATAAATCACAGGACGTTATTCATATTCATGACTTTAACAGTATGCAGTGCAAGTGCCTGCTGGAGGCCTTTAGAGTCCGGCTGCTTTAAAGGGCATGTCAGGTTGAATATGCCATATTTGTGCAATGCTTCACAACCGGCCATTGGAAGACACCACAAAGGTCACATAAGAGGATTTAAATGAGTTAAGCAAGCCAAATGCCCACTTTCGTATGAAATGCAAATGTTGCGATACACTTAAAGTTCATCTACAAATCAAAAATAAATGAAAATATTAAATATTACGAGGCTTCCATGTGCAGGAGGTGCAGTAACTCTGGTGCCTTGGACTGTTTATAAAGTGTCATGGGCCCTGGAAGGCTCTTCTGTTTACATTGTGGTTCCTGGTGAGCGGGTCGTGTATTGCTGACTGATCTTTACGACTGTTTGTGGAATTGGAATTTCTCGTTATTTCACCACAAATTATTCATTTAGTTTATTCTTTGCTGTCACATCTTATGTACATGGTTAAATGTCAGTAACTGCCTTACACATTTACCTGTGCATGACATGATCTCAACATTGTTATGCATATTCTCATGTAGGCTACATGATAGGGTTAGGGTTAGTGCGCATGCCTTTGTTGACCTTTCACATGCTGTGGTGTAAGTCTGTGTCTCACAGTAATACTTATATGATCTCTTTATTTCTAAACCACTGATTCAAGGAATGAATCTGGGAAAATGAGCTGACTAATGCTGACTGCTACAGGGCTGCAACGTGTATAATACATCATAAACCACATTAAATATAGACGGAAATTCACTTTACATGACTGAGTTTCAAGCTACATATTGTGGGTGTGAGTGAAAATCTATAGTGACACAAATAATATAGGCTTAAGTCACAGGTAGCTGACAATTCACACAATCAGTGTTTAATAATTAATATCACTAAAAAATAATGGAACATAGTAGTTCAAATATTTTATATATATACATAGTCCGCTAAGAGCAGTTGTTGTTTATTGACGCTTACAATAATGACTGTGTAATGTTTCGTTGTTATGTTACGTTGTGTTGTTATGTTGTGTTGTTATGTTGTTATGTTACGTTGTTATGTTACGTTGTGTTGTTATGTTGTTATGTTACGTTGTTATGTTACGTTGTTATGTTACGTTGTTATGTTACGTTGTGTTGTTATGTTGTTATGTTACGTTGTTATGTTTCGTTGTTATGTTACGTTGTTATGTTACGTTGTGTTGTTATGTTGTTATGTTACGTTGTTATGTTACGTTGTTATGTTACGTTGTGTTGTTATGTTGTTATGTTACGTTGTTATGTTACGTTGTGTTGTTATGTTGTTATGTTATGATGCTACATTACTTTGTTACGTTATATTATTACGACTGTTATGTTGCAATGTTACATTACGTTGTTATTTTATTACGTTATGTTGATCCGACTGTCATGTTGTTATGTTACGATGTTACATTATGTTGTTATATTGTGTTGGTACATTACGTTTTTTTACATACATTATTTTAACACAAACTATGATCTTTTTATTAACCATAACCAAGTAGTTTTGCTGCCTGAATCTAACCAATCGTTTCACACCGTCAACCACGTGGCATTGAGCATTTCTGCAGACACGATACAAAGCTGATAAGAAACACATTTATCTTCTGGCGACGGGGTTGGACCAACAGCAGTGGAAACAAACTTAAGTGAACAATTTAAGAATACAAAACATTTATTAAAAGAGATACTGTAACATTTCCGACCTTTACCCTACGACTATGAACATGGTGTTAACTGTGAGTGTGAGGTACATATCAGTCAGCCTTGGTGTGTGATTTACACTTTACTTTAAGCTCTTAACTGCGTGATCCTTCAGCTCATGCAATAGTTGTATGTTACATACAATGCGTGTGTGAAGAGACTGTGGCTCAGTGGTGCTTGAGGAGCTAGCCAGACATCGCCTGGACATCGTGGCATGCCACTGAGGGCCTGCCAACTGACCTGTGTGTGTGTGTGTGTGTGTGTGTGTGTGTGTGTGTGTGTGTGTGTGTGTGTGTGTGTGTGTGTGTGTGTGTGTGTGTGTGTGTGTGCTGGTAATGAATGTGTGTTTGTGCTGGCGGTCAAGGAGGGCGCCTGGGAGGACTGGTGTTTGATTGGCGCGTGCTGCCGAGATCTGCTCCTTCCTGTTAGCGTACGCATCACTTCCTCTCACCCTGCCCAGAGCTACTGCCTCGCCGTCTCACAATTACTCTGTCTTATACGACTCGGCCTTTCTTTAAATGCCTCCCCGCATCTCCGCTTCCATTAAACTCATTTTCTTTTTCACCGCTCTTCCTTTTTCTTTCCATCTTAGTTCCACTCTCATAGTGCTCCTTTCCCCCCCAGTATTTGTCCATTTGTCTCTCTCTGCTCTCCCTCTTAACTCTCAGACGGCCACTTTTGTTTTAACAACTTGACGGTCACTTCATCATCCTCAATGAAGCAGTTCGTCGCCTCTCGCTCCCTGTCGCTCCCCCTTCAACCCCCAGAATGTCTCCCTCCCTCACCCTCCCTAACCTCTTTCTCTTTCCATATCTGCTCTGTATTCCATTCTTAAGCACACCCCCCCCCCTTACTTCTCTTCCTCTAACCTCTTCCTCACCCTGTTCCTCTCCCCCTCCTCAGCTGCTCTCCCCGAAGACAGAGCAGATGCAGCCAGGCAGAACAGCCAGCATGTTCCCATGTTCTCTCTGCGGCTGCAGCAGCCCTCTCAAACCTCTACTTCCCGATGCTTAATTTTCCTCAGGACACGTTATGCTTGTTGGCATCCTTATTCTCTTTCTTACTTTTTAATTTCTCGACCTCTCAATGTCCTCATTTTCATCTTCTCCTTCCTTCCTTCCTCGCTTCCTTCCACTGTGCCTCTCCTCTGCCTCCTCACCCTTCCCTCGCCCAAGGCTTCATCCTTGGTCTTTGCCTCTCTCTCTCTCTCTCTCTCTCTCTCTCTCTCTCTCTATCTCCCTTCCCTGCTAAACATTGATCGAGGCCATTCTTGTTTCTTTCTTCCCTGAGCCCTCTTCCCTTCTCTCATTTCCTCCCTGTGTTTCTACCACAAACGGACTGGCTTCTTTGCCTCCTCCCTCTTTCTTTGCTTTGCTTCCTCTTTGCTCAGCATCAAAACAACTCTCCACCAATCTCCCTCTTTGCTCTGCTCAGTTTTTATTTACTCCCTGATTCTCATCATCTACTCCCTTCTTGCCTGTGCAGTTCTTTTCTTTTCTACCAGTGTCACATATGGGTTCATGTTTATGGTAATGACTTATTTGCCTCCTTACTTTGCCTACAGCCCTTTCACATCACGTACAGCAGCACTTTCGAAAGTCAGTGTGAGTTGAAAAGAAAGAAAGAATGAAAGTACGTTCATTTGCATAAAAGATACAGCGACAAAAACACTTTAGTTAAGTAAGTGTGTAGGAAACGGCAGCGAGTTATTTCCGTCATGAGTTCATAATAGGTTGGCTGCTGATTTGAAAGCAGCCTCTTCTCAGCTCTTCGTCCCTCTGCCTCTGTTGACAGGAGAGTTTGCAGTTGGTAAAACGTGGTTGGCTCTTCACCCACAAGTATTCCCCACTTATTTATAATGTTTGTGCCAAAACTGCCCTGACACATGGTGCTGGCCTGTGTCACATGACTGTGGGAACATGTGTGACAACAGAACGCAGCGTGCAGACGCACTTCCTCATCAATCATGAAGGGAAGGAAACGTAGACTTGTGTGGCGCTACTGTTCACCTGTAGATTAAAGAATCGGTCCACACTACACCAACATGAGCAACCTCTTCGAACATTTAATATATAATAATTATTATTATTTATCTAATCATAGTTTCTAAATAAAATATTGCACTATTTTTTACACATATAAACATTTGTACTAAATTGTACTCTTGTTTGATTTGCCGTAATGATCTTCTTCTTTTCTAAAAAATGGCCATTATTTTGAAAAAATCACATTTAAGGAATTATCAGTATCGGTATTATTCAAATTGTAGCAAAAAGTATTGGTTTCATATTGAAATATAAAAGGTTTGGTATCGGCCATCCCTGATCTGAAGCATACCGTTGTAGTATCTGACTTGGTTTCAATTGGCTTTGTATATTACCTCATCTATCAATTCATTTTGGTTAGAACTTTGTCTTCACAAGTGCCTTTGTGACGCGCCCTAACAAATACAAAATGCTGACCACATCATCAAACACACAAACACAGCTGCATGCAGTTTGCTCTTCGGTGACTAACGGATTAGGGGAACTCATTAAGATCATGCTGACGGTCACAGTATCTTAGTTTCAGGCTAAACTAATTATAACTGCTGAGTAAATCACCTACTCAAAGTCTCCCTTCACTCTAAAATGTGCTTTGCTGAGCTTCCCTGTGCAGAGTTTGACACTGGAAGACTGTTTTTAACATTCCAAGTTATTCTGTGCTCACCATATATCTCTGTTTAACGCTGAGTACGCACCTGCTGGATTTGTGACATCAATTTAGGAGCCAAGTGTGATGTGGAAACTTGAGACTTGTGTGTGTTTCAGGAAGTGACGCTGAGCAGCCAGCCATCTGTCGGCAGATTAATCCTGGCTGTGCTTAGAGATATTACCGGCTGGGTTATCGCCGTGGCAACGAGCCTTCAATCTCAGTCCAGCGCAGCCACCATGTGAGCTTGCTGAGGAAGGGGGGTTGGTGGACACACACACACACACACAGACACACACACATAACATGCATGCTCCATAATTCGATGATATGAAGCATACATGCATTTACAGTAATTTGTTAGCACGCACACACACACACCGCTGCATGCACATAAACTGTGCATTCAATGAGAGGGGAGTTGAAGAGAAAATATGACTGTGCTCACGCTCACGCTCTCACACACACTCATTCTTCCTCTCATCACTGCCACGGTCTAAAGGTTTTAATCCTGCTGAAAGGTTTCAGTGTCACCTATTGAGTTCAAAGATGTCATCACGCCAACCAGCTGTGGTCCTCTGCAAATATTGTTTTCAGGCAGCTAAATATAGATCTGTATCAATATGAATCGTAGCCACCTTTGTTCTCTTACCCTCACACCTAACAAGGCTTTTTTATTTCCTAAATCCGCATCACTCCCACGTGCTCGAACATCCTCCCAGTCACGTTTTTTTTTCTTCTTTTTTTTATATACACACACATAAATATCACGTTGTACAGGAAACAATGCACACACATAATGCACGAACACACGCTTTACTGGTCGTAAATCAGCAGGCGAGAGGCCGGTTCAGGCTTTATGTAACATTCAAGGTTTTATTCAGTCTTTACATACAGTACACCAGTCAGAAATACACAGTGAACCTTCAGCGAAGGTCCGTCAGGTACACCATAGAAATCTGCAGTCGGGTGCAGCAGATGAAGATTACAAAGCGTGTGTGTGTTCGAGTGTTTCACTGTTTCTGCTTTCAGTCCGTGCCTTTGCATCCGTACAGATGTCACAGTAGAAGCTATGCTGAAGAAAGACAAATTTCTAGGGCTAAGATATTGAACTATTTTCCCTTTCGGATCCCTTAAAATTAATTTACCATTATATATAGGATGCCAAATATTGGCTAAACTTGACCCTGCTCCCCCACCACTCCCCATTCAGGTTTTGTTTATCTCTCTCATCGTAACATCTTCTCACACAGCAGACATAGAGGTGACCTGGTGCAATATCAGGAAGTGGGAAGACAAGAGGTATTTTCATCTTCTTTTTCCACTTAAAACAATGAATCAACAATGCATTTTAGAGCCACAAACTGCAGCTAACTCAGGTCACATAATCTCACATCCACGACCCGCTGCCAGTTAGGTGGTTGCAGAGAGCCGGCGAGAGAGAGAGAGAGAGAGAGAGAGAGAGAGAGAGAGAGAGAGAGAGAGAGAGAGAGAGAGAGATGCACCGGCGGCTAGTTGGTCCAATCCGGATGGTGGTTTTTAAATCCCACTCTGCCTGTATCTGCCACTCAGCGTAATTAGACGAAGTAATCACGATTGATATCATGACAGATTAGTGAGAGGTCCTTCTCTGAACCCGTTGAAATGGTTATAATCTAGCCCGCGGTGCAGCAGCACCAGTGTCAGACTGGGCTGGAGGGGGGGGGGAGGAGGAGGAGGAGGAGGAGGAGGAGGAAGGAGCATTTTATTTCTCATAAATTTAAGATGGACATCTGGATAAAAGGAGCTTCATAACTGACTCTTTTTTTCTCTCATTCAACAACTCATTTGTAACAAGGTGTCTAATTTTCAATTCAAATGCGAAAACATCATCGCTTAATTGACTACATATGAATGTGATCAATCTTTGCACATTGTGTCTTTGAAAATAATGTGCCGAGTCAAGTTTATTTTCTTAAAAACTATGGCTTTTAGTTTGCAATAAGTAAGAAGCCCGTGACTGTATAAGAGGGGCGCTTCCATATCTTGCTCAAGGGCCACCAATTGGCTCCATAATGCGATTCCTAAATTAATCAAACGTCTTTTTGGCAGTGTGAAGGGTACAGTGGTCGTTCAGTGCGCATCTGCATTAATGGATGAAGCAGCTCAATTACGTGCTGCATTCCTGAGGAATCAAATCCTTCGCTCCATGTTCCGCAGAACAAAGTTTGTTAGTTTTTGTGGATTCGTTAGTAACAGTCAAGAGTAACAGCGTGATGTTTTTAAGGAGACCTGCTTTGCTACATGACCTGTGGTCTGTGGGGCAGTAGTGTGCTGAAGACAAGGGAATGTATCTGAATTCATGTTTTTTTGGTTAAGAGTCCAACCTCGACAGCATGGTCGAAAGATGGTCGAAAGATGGTCGAGGGAAAGTGTGCCGCCGTGTTTCTCTGAAAGCGTGTTCTAATGCAGAAACAGCATTTTTGACTTGGAAAAGATTGGTGTAAAAGATCAGCATTGTTTTCTTTCCTGAGTCTGCCGTCAGTGTCCCCAACAATGCGTCCTGTGAGGAGCTCCACTGAGGATTTCATCACATTTAACACATAGACAGGCTGTGAATTGGAGGGTAACTACACATTGTGCTGGGGACTAAACCCTGGAATGTTCTGGCGTCTGACATCTCGTGGTGCCAGCCTTCAACCTGTATGCTTATATTCCGGTGTACCCTGTGTTTTACAGATCATTTGACTGATTGGCTTATAAATCCTCTTCTACAGCAGATTATAAAGGTATATATTCATGTGCAAATTTCTCAAAGTAGAAGATTTACTGTATGTAGTTGATTTCAAAATCTTTTGGGAGTAGAAACTGAGACTGATGAACTGTAATAGGAAGTTTTAACATCACTGAGTGGGTGTTGTCTGCCTGGCTCTGTACCGTCTGAAGAACTGGGTAGCTAATATACACACTTGGCATCGAGACGTAACAGCTTCGCTTCATAGTTCAGACAAAAAAAATCTCTCATTGAAGATTCTGCTGAAAAAAAACATAGAAACATGCTTATTCTAGCCATGACACATGCAGTTAAAAAACCTTTGAAAATGAATTCGATTTTGCATATCACTTTGGCAAGGGAGGAAATATAATGTATTTTTTCTGCTAGTCTTATATTTCAACATTCTACCCTTGATTTTACACATTGAAAAAACAAAAAAACTTTTTGTTCCTTTACATACAAAACAAACATCTTTCTTTTTTTGGACATGTCACTGCACAAAAAGAGCAACAGACAACAAATGAATCCACAAGTCAAAAAGATAAGCAAATGAGAAAAACAAAAAAGTTGCATAATTAATTTCACATTGACAAATAGAAAAGTAGACTGTGGAGAGCCGTGGACTGTTGGAAGAACTGGAGCCTGCTTTTTCCTTTGGAACGCGGTGAACCCACCGACTGTATAACTGCAGGAGTCGCGAGTCGCTAATGAACGCTCGACAAATGTAAACCGACGAAAACCAGGACATATTTATGTCACGCTGTGTGTGTGTGTGTGTGTGTGTGTGTGTATACGTGTTTCTGACCTGAATGAAACCAGACATAACCGAATCCAAACTGACGTTCTCACGTCCAGATGTGCTGTGTTTTTTTTCCGAGAATGAATGCATGCGTAAAAATAGGCCTCACACCAGCGTTGACCTGTGCTCTGTGGCGATCAGATCAGCGCTGCGCAGTGACCGTCTAGCAGGAGCTGCGTAGGACATTTGCTTGGCCTTTAAGCTCAAGGACAGCGTGTAAGCCTTCGCTAGAAGCACCAGCTACTGAGGGAAGCCATGACTAAACCTCTATTATTAGGCTTCCAGGCGTGCCCCTTCAGCATATTCGTCCCTCCTAGCGCATACAGTAGACTGCACCGATCCCCGCAGAGTTGCTCAGAGGAGTCTAAATCTGGGGATTATCACCTGTAAGAATTACGGAGATTATGACAGCCTGGGGAAACAGAGATTTTGGGGGGGGGGGGGGGGGGGGGGGGATTTCTTCTGCTACGTCAGCTGTCGCTGTTGCTCCAAGTCCCACTGTAGATTCGGCTGACGTGTGTTTATGCTGCTTACACAGAAGTCCTTATTGTCTTATTGTCATGTCAAGGTATTTCCAGAGCAGCTGCAATGCCATTTGATGACATGCACGTTTTTTCTTTTTTTAAAAGCTACAAAAGACAGAAAATATCGAATGTAAACATTCTTCATCTACTGTCGAGCTTTGTTTGTTGAAAGCTGCACTCAAAATGTTGACAATACATTTGCAATGTGGTGCATTTGATTTTGCGTAATCTTTTGTTAACAGAATGTAAAGTAATCTAGTTGACTAAAGATAGACATAAGGGGTTTTGAACGATGCTGATGCAACTCATTTTCCTTTTTTTACCCTCAGCATAATGCCCAAGGAGGTGAGCAAAGGCATTGTGGGAAATGTTGCAAAATCCGTAATCAACATAGGGAACATAGGACTGAAGGAACATAAGGTTAAGGGAACATAGGTCTCAGGGATCATAGGACTGAGGGAACATCGGGTTGAAGGAATGTAAAGCTGAGAGAACATAAGACTGAGGGGACATAGAGTTTAGGGAACATAGGAGAAAGGGAACATAGAGTTTAGGGAACATAGGACAAAGGGAACATAGAGTTTAGGGAACATAGTACTAAGGGAACATAGAGTTTAGGGAACATAGGACTAAGGGACCATAGTTTAGGGAACATAGGACTGAGGGAACACAGAGTATAGGGAACACAGAGTTTAGGGAACATAGGACTAAGGGAACATAGAGTTTAGGGAACATAGGACTAAGGGAACATAGAGTTTAGGGAACATAGGACTAAGGGAACATAGAGTTTAGGGAACATAGGACTAGGGGAACATAGAGTTTAGGGAACATAGAGTTTAGGGAACATAGGACTAAGGGAACATAGAGTTTAGGGAACATAGGACTAAGGGAACATAGGGTTGAGGGAACACAGGACTGAGGGAAAAGAGTCAAACTCTCAAACGTGGCAGTGTTAAGCTACTGTGTTGAGCTACTTAAGGCCATTCAGTTTGCAGCGGTAGATACGATGCTGAAGCTCAGGCCACTGACCTGCTACAGTGAGTTTAGACCTGGTGTAAGACGCATTTGTGGATTTTTCCTCAGACGACATAGAGGCATGAACTGCTATGAGGAACGTGACTGTGTATGTGTGAATTTTCTTTTAAAAACCACCACATGTTGTGTATTGAATCGGTCCCTATGTCTGGTTTCACGGGAAAGCTCCCTGTTTTAAATGATGCGCTCGCGTACGACAGGGCGGCCTACATGCTGCCGACATGAGCTCCTTCAGTCTGCCACTCTCCCACTCCTCTGCATTAATCAAGGTGCAACACTCTGTCATCTTTATCTTTTGCTTTTATGACTTTCTTTTCTCTTACAAGGCATGCATGCTGAAATCCCGTCGGGAAGGAAATGAAAAACCACTGAGATACAAAAACACAACTGTCCCTAGGGAGTTACTACTCATCGGCTACACAGCTTGATCAGTCAAGAAACATTGCGTCATGTAAACATGCCTTTTTCAAATGGCTCACAGGCCGTCATCGCCTGAAGCTGTGCAGCTGATTTTGAAGGAGGCTCTCTGTGGAAAACGTACAACGATGCATTGTGTTAGGGTTGAATGCAAGACAGTAACAATTGCAATGAAGATTTCCTAAATATTTGCACGTTAAAAAAAAATTAAAAAATCAGCTGCACAGCCTCAATACCGTACGTTTCAAAACAAAGCTCACAAACGTGACCCCCCCCCCCCTCCCCCGCACGTGCCGTTAATCAATTCCATCGCTGAGGAATGCTTTAAACGAAACAGAAATGGAAAAAAAGACAGACCGTTGACACATTTGGAAAAAAAACATCAACATGATGTTCCAACCAACCCAAAAGAAAGCAAAGATAAATAAATCAATTTGGATATATTCTAAATGGATAAATAATATTACCATGATATACTCTATGTAACTTTTCAACAATAATTAAATATCTCAAGAATGGCACCATCTGAAAATAACAACAATAACTCATGGTGATATATTTTTATAAAATTAGTTTCAAGTTGTAATAAAGTGATGTGTTCCACTCCTCTACGAGCTCCTTCTTCCCCTTCTCTCCTCTCTTTCTGTCACTCCTTCGACCTCTCAGCACACTGGAATGCCGGAGAGGAGGGAAGTTTGGTTTGTGCCTCAGGAGAGACTTTTACACGCTGCTTGTCCATTTTGTTCATTAGTTCCTCTCCAAAGCGAGAGTCATTACTGTCGTCAAAAGCGCCCGGGGTCTATATAGCTGCCAACCGCGGAGCACAGAGAGGAGAGAAGAAGAAAAAAGTGTTTATGGTACTCGCTGTGTTTGTGTTAAAATCATCTTTTGCCAAGAGACAAAACATAAACATCGTCAGTCTCTTTCTCTTGGTTTTGGCTCGTGACGATGTTCCAGCAGAGGCGAGGCTGACACTGATCAGGAGCAGCTCCTTCTACCACGAGTCTCCGGCGAGGAAAGGAAGCGAAATAAGAACTCTCTTCTCTCCCTCTTTGGGTACATCCCATGTTTTCACACCTCTCTCTCTCTCTCATAAACTCGCCTTCGTTCTCGAGCGTCCGACGTGGCTTTGACAGTTCTTCCCTTCCTCTTTTAATGACGTTGTTACTCATCGTCCTTCTCCCATCCCCTATAACTAGTCCTCCCTTTTTCACCGAGGCTGACAAAGTCCAGAATAAAAGCACCATGGGATGCATCAAACGCTGCCGTCATCTCCCAATATCCCCAAAGAATATAAAACAGCCTCTCATCCGTTCTCCTCTCCCGTCGTCTCATCCTCTCAATCCCTCTCCAGCCCCTTGAGGATTTAATTCCCCGCTTTGAAAGAAATGAGGGGCAGAGGAGAAGGTAATTAGTTTACAAAAAGAGAAAAGAAAAGTATAAAATGGCAGTTGGAGTGTCTCTAAAATGTGTTCATCATGTTCATTTGCAGAACAGAACTTTTTGTCCTCTCTAGGCTTTTTAGTTTTCCTCTTCCCCTCCTCCTTCTTGACTCTCTAAGCCGAAGAGCCGGAGGTTTTGTCTTTTTACATTCTGTTTCATTCATCTCATCGCAGAGGAGGGGTCATCTCCACACCATCTTCATTCTATTAAAATCATAATCAAGTCATTGTCTCTCTTGCAAATTCACCCCACTCCGCCTCCTTTTTTTCTTCTCCTCGTCATCAGACGTAGGCCGATTCGCTGGACTGCGTGCGTCCCAGGTTGGGCGGCTGGGACAGATGCGCCACATCCTTCTTCCTGATCTCGCAGATGGACTTCCTGCGGGCCTGCACGCCTCTGATGGCGGCCTTGATCTTGCGCCAGCCCAGATGGTTGAGCTCCGCCAGGTTGAGCACCACGCAGATGCCGCTCACCGCGAACATGAACACCAGGAACACCGTTTTTTCCGTGGGGCGGGACACGTAGCACTCCACCTCCTTCAGACATGGGTAGCGGTCACACTCGACAATCCCAGGCACACTAAAGCCGTACAGGAAGTATTGGCCCGCCAGGAAGCCAATCTCCAGTGCGTTCCTGAACACCACCTGAATGATGTAAAAGCGGGAGATCCCTTCTTGCCGGCGAACCTTGGAGCTCTTCCCATGGGTGAGGCCCCGTGGGGCGTTGGGGATCTCCTTCACCTCCAGGCAGTCCGGTTCTTCCTTCCCTCTGCCGCCATCGCCGCCGTGCTGAACCAGGATTCCATTGATGTTGCGGATCTTTCGTGCCCCGTCCCTTCCCCCGTAGTCCCGCTCCATGATGGGATAGAGGAAGGAGTAGCGCCGGTCTTTCTGCTTGGCCGACTGGTGGACGGAGTAGGTGATGAAGCAGAGGCTGGGTGTGCACACCAGTATGATCTGGAAGACCCAGTAGCGGATGTGGGAAATGGGGAAGGCCTTGTCGTAGCAGGCCTGGTTGCAGCCGGGCTGCAGGGTGTTGCAGACGAACATGGTCTGCTCGTCCTCGTAAACGGTCTCACCAACGATGGCCACGATCAGGATACGGAAGATCACCACTACTGTTAGCAGGATCCTAGAGGAGAAAGAGAGAGATCAAATGGGGTTAATAGCCAGAGACGCACAGCGATTTACTGTGTCAGGAAGGACGAGATGTCCTCAGACCTCTACAGATACCGAGTACCAAAGAGTGAGAAAGCAAGAAGGACGAATAACAGAGAAGTGAGCCGGTAAAAGAGGAGTTTAAATGAACAGAAGAAAGTTTGCATAATCAGCTTTGAAAAGAGTACAAATAGACAATAAAACAAAGTGCAGCGTTAAAACTGTCTGTGTGTAAAAATATTCTGCTCTATTATTAGTTTTTAAAAGCAAAACCCTGAAGGCCCGGTGACACCTTTTTTAAAAGAAGAGTTACAGTACAGAGAAAATAGAGAGCACATCAGAGAGCTGTTGTGACATAAAGCATGCGTGTTTCATGCTCAAGTCAGACTGGAGGTTGAGAGGAGGGGATTAGAGAATGAAATCACAGCAGTGAGCTTCATGAACGACGTTGAACTCCTTAATTAGAAAAGAGACATGGGAGAGGAGGCGCAGAGGCAGAGGAAGGACAAAATAATGTGCTGATGATGGGGAAGGACATTGTCTTAGTGTTAAGTCACTGTTTCTCCTGATGAGAACCAGAGTAAATACTCCAGAAGAAGAACAGTGTGTGTGTGTGTGTGTGTGTGTGTGTGTGTGTGTGCGTGTGTGTTATGTGAGGGTGTATACAGGTAAAAAATATGTGGGATATTGTATAATGTTAGTGTCTATTTGCGTAGTTCGGCAAAGTTACTGTGGCAACCTTGACGTAGACTCACTTAAATTGGAGCTGTTACAGTTTCCACACACACACACACACACACACGCACACACACACGCGATTATGCGGAGTGATCTCACAGCTGTTGACGTTATAACAGCACAGGTAGCCTTCTCTCTCTCTCTGCAGCAGGTGACACCGAGGTGAACCTTGTTTGCAGATTAGGTGATATTTCAGTGTGGTGAGACATTGAGAGAACTGTTGCCGAAGTTGGTTTCACTTCAATTCTCTCCGTGTGCGTGTGTGCACTTTAACGCGTGTCTATTCTACCGTGTGTTTAGATGCGCTGACTTGGCATATCCTGTCGACTTCACGTGTGTGCGTGTGTGTGTGTGTGTGTGTGTGTGTGTGTGTGTGTGTGTGTGTGTGTGCTTCATGATGTTGGACACTGACAGTGGGCGGACTACAGGTTTCTATTCCTTCCTGCACTCTTGTTCTGTTCCCTAGCTTTCTTGCAGACGTCCCTCTGTCTTTGTTCTTCTCTTACTCAACTCAGCCCCTCATTTAGTTTTCAGATCTGAGACCAAGCAAGCACTTTAGACAGGAGGCAGTTGGCTGTTTGTAATCTGTGACTAAAGTCCGGACCAAGGCCGCAGACTGAAGAAAAGCCCCGGACATCGTTTCTAATCCGTTGATTGATCGCTGCATTGTAGTTCAATCCCTCAGATATGAGTTCTGCCTGCAGCAAGATCAACTCTCGCTAATCACTACCATTTATATATATCATTATATACGTGCATACAGGTCAATAGATGGTGGCATATAAAAATGGCTTTGGAGGCAGTGCTGATGGGCAGTACAACATGCTGCCTGAAGAGCCACTAATTCCTGAGTAAATGTCAATGTGCAGAACAAAGCGTTTAAATTGAAAGAGATAAAGCTTCACAGCAAACTTACTATAAGCGCCTTTCAGACATCAATTTCCCACCATCGTTGCCCCACCGATTTTACATGTTGCTGTCGAAAAAAGACATTTTTCAACCCTCCTCCTACAAAATGACATTCCCATTCAACTAAACTACACAACTACGTTTCGAGGGAACCCAGATTACGGTCGCAGCTTTAAACACGTGTTTAACGTTGTGATTTGCCCCATAACTTAACAACAAAGCAGGAAAATGACTGTTATATTTAGGTAACAAAACCACTTGGTTAGGTTTAGTCAGTATACATCAGGGTTTGGGTTAAAATACGTATGTCAGTTACATTATTAAGTTATGCACGTGAGACTTTTGGTTTCACACGGGGACACAAACAGCGGTTTCCTGGGTGAAAGTCCTGTTTATTTGACCCATCCATCCTTCCTGACATCCCTGTGTTCACTTATGCAGACTATGACGGTGTTTGCAAATGTATTTGTGATACGGCAAAAGCAAACGTAATCGGGGGAGAAAATACGTTTCCCTGGAAGAGTAATTTGTATCATTTGCGTAGATTCTTTGTGTGACCAGGCTGCATTTGTGTGAGTGCAACAGATGCAGAATACGTAAAAGACAGAAAACCATCAGTGTAACAGATAAATAACAGATAGAAGGGGCTGATGCATCACTTTAAATCTGTATTTAATTCTGTATGGCCACACACGTGCACACTCGCATGCATACAACAAAACAGCAGAGTGGAGAGGCTGTTTGAAACTGAAGTACTGAAAGAAGACTTCAAATCGCTGTTTGAGATGAATTAGATCCAGGCAGGGATAAAAAGATTATAAAGTCACCCAAAAAATAAAAAATAAAGACCCCGTGTGGCTCGGACATCTCCGCCTTAAATTAAAAGAGAAACCTGCCAGTGCCGGGACAGAACGCGAGAAAGGAGAACCAGCAATGGAGGAAAATCTCATCATAGAGAATGAATTATATAATAGCTTCCACACGCGAACCCACAGCTGTAATCTGTGGCTGGGCCAAGGGAGGATTCTTGCATTCGTTGGTTTTTTTTCATGTTAATGCCATCGAATAGCTTTAGATTATCGTACGCAACACAGCAACCCCCACCTGCTTTTCTCTCCTCGCTAAAGCAGCCTTCTGTTTTTTCTTTCTTTCATTTGTAGTCCCAGGGCTCCTGTTGTGGCCTCTCTCTCTCTCTCTCTCTCTCTCTCTCTCTCTCTCTCTCTCTCTCTCTCTCTCTCTCTCTCTCTCTCTCTCTCTCTCTCTCAGGAATAATCTCTCTCTCAGGAATAATCTCCAGATTGTGTCTGTAGTTGTTTTTATATGAAGAGCCTCCATTCTCTACAAACAGTCAGATGACGCCTTTCAAAACAAAGTCCTGTAAAGGTGTGTTTTATGTCATTGAAAATTGAATACTTTGGACTGTTTGAACAAAACAGGCAATTTGAGGACTCTCCAATTTTTTATGGGATCATTAAAAATGTGTCCTCAGTTTCATCGATTCATCTAAAAATAAACAACAAATCAACATTTGCATCAAACATGCACATGTCACACATCTCGGCACACTGGCGGCAGACAGTGTTTGTTGTTGCCTTCGACTAATATGTTGCCTGTGTTATCACACAGGCGCTGGTGATTATGCAGAAACATTGTGCCAACACAAGTCCAAAAAACGCCTCTTCTCCTCCAGCAATTGCTGTCCTGTCTTTCTCTTTCTCTCCTCATTGTCTGACGCCGATATCTTGCACTGAGGGGGCGCTTTTCCATTTTCAAAGCTCTTATTGCCGACGTAAGGGTTAATTGTCAAAAATTAAACGTGTGCAGTGGTGTGAAAAATAATCATTTTGCGCATCTGACAGGAGAAATAGTGCCGCCACCACCACCACCCCTCCTCCACGTGTGCATGCGCACACACAGAAATAGTGTTGCTGCTCCAGCGGTCTGCATTATTCAACTTCCAGAGAAACTGAATTGCCATTCACAGTGCGGCTCCCTCGATATTATTGAAGATCTTCCTTTATGTTTAATGTCAGCCTCTTCTAATGAAACCTTCAACGCTATTTACACGGCGAGTGGAGAGGGTGAGCTGCATATAAATAGAAGTAGTGGTGAGGCGGGAGTTTGCGTGTTGCTCAGTAGAGCTGAAGTTTTAGGGCTTAGTGAGGCAAAGGCGAATGAAAAATGTACACACTTGTTGTGAGGCACTTTTTAGTGTGGTGTCCACTGCAAAGAACACAGTGTGTTGCTCTTCACTGGGACGTGATCGTAAGCAGGGACAACGGTTGAGTAGAGAAGCACAACATTCAGGAAATTGTGGACAAAGGAGGCAAAACTGTTGGAGGATAATGAGGAAGAGGAGGCGGAAAATCATTGGCCAGGGGATCGATAAGGAGCGCGAGGTTTTTGGAGAGTTCGGCGGAGATGAAAAGATAAGAGGGGGGGGGGAAGAGAAGGATGGAGGAAGAGCAGCCGAGGTTCTTTTACCCAGAAACCCCGACACAACCCCCCCCCCCCTTTTTTCTTTTTCTTTGCTCTCCTCTCTCCTCCCTCCCTTCAATATCCCCTCTGCTGGTTACCACGGCAACAGGCGAGAGGCAGAAAAAAAACCCGAAAGGAGATGAAGTGTGCCGAGTAGAAGCTAAGTCAACTACAGAACAGCATGTTTCTGACCAGTCAGAGCACGGCTTATAGGTGCCGCGAGGAGCTCGGTTACTTGTTTACTTTAAGGCAGGGGTCTCAAACTCCCGGCCCGCGGGCCGACTTCGGCCCGCTAGGTCATTTTATGTGGCCCGGGAATCCGCCAGCAAAAAAAAAAAAAAAAGTTAAAACCTTTTCTTTTTTTTTAATTAGACTTGATAATAAAAATATCCCCATAGTCGAAATTATGAGATAGAAAGTCGAAGTTATGAGATAGAAAGTCATAGCTATGATAGAAAGTCATAATTCTAGATAGAAAGTCAAAATTCTGAGATTGAAAGTCAAAATTATGAGATACTTAAACATTCATAGAAGCAGCTCTTTGGCTGGTTGCTGTACATTTAACATGGAAATGTATTGTGAGTACATTGAAGACTACTTTAAACTGTGAATGCAGACAGTTATTTTACAATATGTTACGAGTGGTGACATTTACAACCGGCCCTTTGTGGGCGACCGTGATGCTGATGTGGCCCGGAGTGAAAATGAGTTTGAGAGCCCTGCTTTAAGGGTTCACAACAAATGACGCCAGCAAGGGGGAAGGAAACGAGGATGCAGCGAAGGAGACGCTTTTAGAAGAGGCCGAGAGGAAAACCAGAACATATTGGCCCCATTTCAAGAGAAAAAAAACAAAAAAAACAACTGTTGTTCAAAAGCCGTGAAGAAGAAACAATGTTAAGAATTTTCTTAAAGCATGGATGCATGGTCTCAAAATTGATTTCTAGCTCAAATTTGTGTTAAACTGACTGTTGGTCTCCCAAGTGATTGATATTTGAAGTACATTTTTGTAGCTCCTGACTTTGGTCATACTCGTATAATCAAACAATAACTGTAAACTTATAGTTAGTTAGCATGCAAGAGCAGAACATGATGAGATATAAAACTTAGAAAATGTCAAATGGAAAAGGCCTTTAAACACTGAGGACGTGACGCTAACCGACACAAAAATACGAAATACTGGCCTTGGGCTTTTATTCTGAAAAGAGACTTGGTTGAAAGGACAAAAACAAGTTTGCTGTCTTTTGGTTCAGACTGTTAAATATGAAGCTGGAGTCAGGAGATGGATTAGCTTAGCATAAAGACAGGAAGCATGGGGAAACCGCTAAGTTATGTAGCTCACAGTTTCCCCTTGCTTCCAATCTTTGTGCTAAGCTAAGCTAACGGTCCCCTGGCTCCAGGTTCAAGATATGAGATTGAGCTTCTCATCAAACTCCTGATAAGAAATAAATGAGCCTATTTCCTGAACTATAAAACCGGCGAATGTGTTTCTTCTATACCTGCATGCAATACGTTTAAATCAGTTTTTCTTTTTTAATCTTTGTTTTGAACCCGCCTCCTGACGGGAGTTGAATCAACCAATCAGCTTGCTTGATGCTCAGTACTGCTGCCCACACAACGTGAAGTTGAGATTTGGGATTTGCAGCGATGTTTTTGATCATCAGTGTCAGCAGCGGTTTGGGAAAATCCCCCCTGAGTCCCTCCATCTTTGTTTACTTCCACCTCACAATGTTTTTGGCATTGTGTCTCTCTTGTGTGTCTTGAGGATGCCAGGTGGTAACCCAAACACAGCGCGCCAGCAGCTGTGACAAATCTCATCCTGTCACATCAAATGCGGACGGACATGTCATGCTCTCTCGCTCCGTCCCTCTGTCTCTGTGTTCATTTGCCGCGGTTTATCAATAGCTCGTGGTTCACGGCGGGTCGTTTGGCACCGAGCTGTATCCGACCTCACACAGGAGACACCCACACACACACACACACACACACACACACACACACACACACACACACACACACACACACACACACACACACACACACACACACACACACACACACACACACACACACACACACACACACACTCAGAGGGTTGCAGTGCTTCAGGCCAATGACAGAAGGAGAGAGAGGGGGCTGATGACAGACCTTCATCCCACCGAACAAACATTTAGAGGCAGTGACTGATGCACTCAGACCAATAAAACAACAAATATGCACAGATTTACCAGGAATACAGAGAATCAGAGAAGGAAATCACTAAGGACACCTCTCCATGCACATGTGCACACACACATTTTAATCAGACACACACACACTTCATAAGATTTCCTATGAACCATTGTATGAGAATACGTTGCGACACTAAGTCCGTTTACTCGAGTACTTTATTTGAGTATATACATTTCATGCTACTTAATATTTCTACTCCTCAAATTCAGTTTTTTATGCCTTTTATGCTTTGGTCACTGGTTAGTGTTTTTTGATAAAATAACAGGATAAGCCTAGATGTGTAGTTGTTTGGTTCCTGATGGCTGTGTGTTGAAAGCAGTTTCACCCTTTAATCACCTTCGACCCCTCAGATTCATCTTGTGACCCTCTGGAAGGGGCCTGACCCAGAGGTTGGAAAACACTGGACTAAGCCTCAGCTAGATATTAGTTGTTACCTTTTAGGATTATTCATCTATTAATTGCCTTGTAAATAGAATGTTTCCTTACATACTGAATAGAAGTACACAGATAAACAGCCTGTATGTACTGTGTACTTCTGTTCCAATGACAAGTAGTTGGTGACAGACTACTCTTCTATCGTCTCTGTGTGTCATCCTGGTTCTGTAAACTCCTAAAATAGAAATCTAATAATAGCATATTTTAATACTGTACACTTATCTATCCATCTCTTTGTGTCCCTCCATGCATGTCTCACTCACACACACACACACACACACACACACACACACACACACACACACACACACACACACACACACACACACACACACACATTTAAGTAGCGTGGTGATGAATGTGAACTGACGGGCTCTGGAGATAAATTGATGACGATCATTGTCCTACAGAGGCCGACAATAATTCAAATTTAACACATGGTCTCAAACATGCATGTGCACACACACACACACACACACACACACACACACACACACACACACACACACACAGTAATACCAATCTACCCTGGCTCATGACTATAAAAGGACATTTTTGATTGATCCCCGGGGAGGTTGAGTGTTTCTGGAGCACCGGTACACAAAGTGTGGCGTGTACGCAAAGGGTCTCCATGGCGATACCAGCTGTGGCAGTTACCTTGGCAACGGACAAGGCGATAAAAGTAAGAGTTTAAAATTGGAGCCCTGGCATTAAAAATAGACTTGCTGAAAGAAAAAAGAACCCCACTCTGAGTGATCGTTGAGGACAGATCATCGGCAGAAGCGAGAAAAAAAAAAGAAGCGACACGAGTGTTCACCATGGCAACAGAAGAGCCAGTGAGCATTGGGGGGTTGTTTTTTTTTGGGCAGGTTGTGATGGAGGGGTGAGGCGTGAGCGGGAGAAAGAGCAGCAGGGGGAGAGGAAGGGAGCGAATGCGTGGGTGGGAGAGGGGGGGGGGGTCAATGGATGGAAATACAGAAAGAGAGAAAGGGAGAGAAATGATGGGCGTAATCCGGATTAAAACGGTGGGTGTTGGACAATCCCGAGCTAGGGCCGCCGCGTCGATGCCAACTCCCCGCCCACCGCGACTCTCCCGTGCCAAAACTCCAACTCCAACCAGCAGCTCTGGCACATGCAGGGAGCCTCCATGACACACAAGCAGACAGACAGCACATGGCTGAGCAGGGAACATCCCAAACACACACTCCATCGACAAAACACACTCGTATACATATCATTACTGTGTTTTTGATGTACAATGCTGCCTCCAGCAGAAACCGCTAAGAAATATGACTGAAAAATACTCAAATTACATTTCTGCACCTAGTATCCAGAGTGGGCCGCGGGGGAATGTCACTCAAGTACTTCAGTACAATTTTGAGGTACTCGTACTTTTCTTGAGTTACTTTGCAGATTGAGATTATTAATACAAAATATGAATAAACTGATAAATGATGGTGTATTATTAGGGATTAAGCTAGCCGGCAGAATATAAAGTACATCAGTCATTCACACGTTAATTTATCACTAATTATAATATTCTGAAAGGGGCCATTCTGCACAACGAGTACTTTTACTTTTTAGTTTGTTTTGACGCGACTACTGATGTACTTTTAGGTAAGGTTGTGAATGGGGGACTTGTAACTGTATATTTGTACACTGTGGTATTCAGTAAAAGATCTGAGTATTTCTGATCCGAGAGTGGGTATCAGACATTCAATTTGCAGCTGGAAGTATTCATTTCTTGCTTTTCTATTTAGAGCTTTAGATGACAGTAAACATCACATCTCATTTTCTTTCATTTCTGCTTTAGGGTTGGTAGAAGATTCTTGTGTTGCCGTGATGGATGATTGGATCTTCTGAGGTGCATTGACGTGTGGATTTAATGTGTTTTCTGATTAGATGTTTGATGAAATTGGGTTTATAAGTACAGTGAGGGTAAGTATCCCAACCCATGAATTAATGAGCACACCAAGTCCTGACCGGCCTGTTTAAAATCAGACTTATAATGCATCATTCGGCTCCAATGGGAAATAACTGCACAGAAGAAGTGACCATTTAAATGACACATCTTAATTCTTATTTTCCACGTCTGAACATCTCGTTTCCTGCTTATTATGAGTTTGATCACGTTTGAGCAGGCTTTGGTTGCACACAGGTAAACAGTCCGTGAGGGCAGCAACAAAGGCTTAAAGCTTCGTTCATACTCGTGAATCACGGCCGGCATTGTGGAGGACGGTTTATTGTTTATTGACTGTTAACAATGACCATGCGCTCAGAAGAGGAAGTCTTGGCCCGGATATCACATCAGAACCCCTGAAATATTGGCCCTTGCACCCAGAGTCTAAATTGTTGATAGAAAGACAGCCGATGGGTTTCGAGATCCACCTACCAGCACCTCTAACGTTCACTCATAATAATAACTGTCCACTATTGTACTATCATCACATTACATCTCATTTGTATATTCTGGACTAAATACAGTAGATGTTTAGTATTTTTATGTGAGGCGCCATCATCTAATATGACAAGAAGCCATCATAATGTGACACTGGTGATGTGTGATGGGAGGTACAGCTTCCTCCAGTAAACACCAGTGCTAGTCCTGCGTGCTGCTGTCACTCTACAGGTCGTTCATGTATGCGTCTGTCCACCAACTAGCTTGTTCATAATTGGCTCAGAGGGCTGTGTGAATGCAGCATATTGCCGAGAGTCAAACGCACTCACCGCAGCTTGAACTCACTGCTTAATTGGACAATCTGTGAATGGGATCATGTGTGTGTGTGTGTGTGTGGTGAGGTGTGAATGCATTGTCACACTCTATCTGGTGCTCATATGCAAAGACGAGTACTGTGACAGCGCTGGCAGAATGTGTGTGTGTGTGTGTGTGTGTGAGAAAGCTCATCTATATGTTTATGTTTCTGCCCCTGAGTAATGACTGCTTACGCACATGTTTGGATGACCATCTGGTTAAGACTGTGTGTGTGTGTGTGTGTGTGTGTGTGTGTGTGTGTGTGTGTGTGTGTGTGTGTGTGTGTGAGTGTGAGGGTGTGTGCGTGTGTGCGTATGTGTGTGTGTGGGTGTGTAGACCCCTGTGAGGAGGCAGTGAATCAGATGTCTCCTTTTAGCATGTTGGTGTTGGCGGAGACGGTGTGTGCTTCAGCAAGGTGCGACTCTGTGCACTCACGATTTTCTTTTACTCATGTTGAGTCAATCACACTGTGCACAGGCTGATACTGCCGCTGAGGAAGTCGTCTCACACACACACACACACACACACACACAAAAGAGATGAATGTACCGCAGTCTCAACTTGTTGGAGAACACAGAAAAGTGTGTGGTTGGGACCGATGATGGGAGTTGAGGCGGGGGAGGATAAGGAGGATAAATCAATGTAAGAAGTCCTTTTCATCTTCAAACAGAGAGATTGAGTGAGAGAAAGTGAGAAGGTTTTATCCACAAAGAAGATTTTATCAGAACGTCAGCAGACAATCACAGCAAAACGAGAATGTCAACTTTATGATGCCGACATTGAAATGCTGTTAGTCATGAGTGATGAAAGCAGGTTTTATAAATAAGACAATGATCTCACAGCTCACACAAATATAGACCCGGCGGAGAAAGACGTCAAACGCCGCAGCGCAGCTTCGTACTAAACAAAGATCAAAGTTGGCTATTTGTCTTCATTGTATCCCTCATATTTTATGTAGTTTTGTTTGCATCTGACTGCATAAGAGAGTCCGACGTTACAGAACATACGAGTGAGCGCAGCCGCTTTCGCTTTACATTTGTTTGTCATTAAACCAGTTTTTGCTCCGCTCTGTACAGACGATTCAGAGACGATCGTTACTGTTCATGCGTGGGTTACTTATTCATGTCCGCTTGCCTCAAAGTGCTTTTGGTTCTGTTGTTATTTTAGGGTGACAGTTACAAGTCCAGAGTCTAATGTGAAGTTGGGTGTTTTACCGTCCTGTCATGTTGATGTTGATCAAAGAAGATGTATCCGAAGACAAACTGTATTACCAGAGAGTGACTAGAGAGAATCATCTTGCAGAAATGTAAAACTTAAGATAAATAATTCATCGCATCGCTTGTCATCGTGTGGTAATGCAGACGCGAACGCGGACATGCTTTTCATTTGAAGAGTATTCAAGTATTGATTTTCTGACAGCGTGCTGTAGATCTTGGCGGGAGATTTTCCCTCCCTTGGATGTCACAACTGATCACAGGTCTGCGAATGCACCGGCGAGCTTTCAAACTGGATTCACTGCTTTCAACTCCATTTCCACTTGACGAAAACTAAAAAAAGTAAAGGCAACAGAACAATCATTCCAAGGTGTCTGTTCCAATTCTATATTGATGACAATTTAAACATGCATCACAAAGGAACACGAGAGTAGATGACTCATGCAGGTGGCTAAATATTCTGCAGGTTTGCTCTCGTGTGTTTGTGCGTGTGAGGTAATGTCCGGGTTAACCTACCCCACCAGTTCTTACGCTGACTGTCTCTGTCCTCCAGCGAGGCGCTAACGCTAAACCTGTAAGCCTTCCTGAGTCACCCTGCCACAGACGGTTTCTCCCAGAGGCCCTTCAAGGTGAAACCCGCCTGAATTCGGACCCCCTCGCCTGCCCTAATCGCTCTATCTTTATCCATTCATCCCTCTCTCTTCTCTATCGTCATCCGTGTTATTGTCTTCCAGTTCCGCTAACCCGGGATGATGATGGAGTTTTATCTTCCGACGTAGTGGCTGATGAACGCACGCATACACACGCAATGAGTCGATTACACCTCGTCACCCCTGACCTGTGCGGACTGTGAGGATCAGGAGAAAAGAGTATAAGCAGCTGAGAGAAGATGGGGGGGGGGGAAGTGTGTATGAAGTGTAAGCAGAAAGAAATGAGAACACAAGCTGCATAATTACGCGCAGTTGCTCCCTCTTTTGCTCCCGCAGCTACAACTGTGCATCTCCGGCGGTCCCTGCGGAGGCTGGTTGTAGTACTCCAGTCATGAAAAGGCTGCGAGAAGCTCTTCCCTGCTGCCGGGCTCCTTTCCAGGATGTGTGTATATCTCCAGCAGCACAGCTGGAGTAAATCAATCCCACTATCAGCGCTGACATGAACTCTAATGCTCACTTGAGGAATCATCTTCAATTACGATCTCATCTTTGACATTATGATTATTTCACGAGATAAACGTCCATGTACCGAGGTTTCATCAGCGGGACGATGCTGTATATTTGCACAAAGAAAAATTCCAAGATGCAGCAGGAATTCCATGCATCTTCCTCCCAGTCACAATCTCCCTATGGAATACATGGTCATTTTAATCTCTGGTTTCTTATGGCAGCACGGAGAAGGCGCTGACATTACAGCCGCCAGCATCCCGGGTCATTACATATGGAAGAGGAAGCGTGAAAGCAGAGACGAGGAGCAACGGAGTGAATAGATGTCGGAGGTCTCGCTTGGCCTTCTGTAAGTCCTTTTTTAACACCCTCTCTGGGGATTCTGACGGCGTCTGAAACCGCCTTTCCCACAGTGGAATTGGAGAGGGGGTGACATCCGACAATTTTTGTAACAACTGCCAGATCCAAAACAGACATTCCAACAATCACAGCCACTTGAAACAGGTCAGGAAGTTGACTCTGTATGTCTTCTAACACTTTTTTGTGCTTACAACTCAGTTGTCTGAAGCCAGACTTGGATTCTCTTGACTGACCCAGATTGTATAGAAGTCTATGAGAAAATGACTCTACTTCTCTCTTGATTTAGTCCCTCAGTAAACATTGTAAACATGAGTTTATGTCTCAATCTCTAGTTTCAAGTCTTCTTCAATACAGCATGATGTTCATTTAGTACATTATGGTCCATTTAGAGTCACACAGACCATAAAACAGGGTATGTGTGGCTGCCTTTGATTGACAGGTCGCTAACACGGCCTTGTCCCGTCTGGGAGTTGTCTGAGTTTTCATCTTAGAATTTGAAATCTTTCACAGTGTGTCTTCAGTTCATAAAGTGAATTGTAACATTTTTGGTTGCATAAAAGTCTTACTCAGCATTCAGTTGTACTCAGCTCCCCCGTCTCGTGTCATTTCTGGTTGCAAAACAAAACAAGATGGCGACGGCAAAAAATGCCAAACTCAAGGCTCCAAACCGGCAGTCTACAAACCAATAGGTGACGTCACTGTGACTACATCCAGTCTGTCGTCATGATTCAAAGCCTAAAGCCCTGTCTGTCTTCTACCAGCTCCACTTCCTAATCCATTATTGGAGATCAATGTCCAACGTGGCGGTGGGAGGGGATGCACCTGCATGTTTAGCGGTCCCACCCTGACCAATGGCAGCTCACGTGTGGGGCTGTAGCCTACGGGAGCGGGACCACGGTGCTGTGTTGACAGTAGTTAGGTAGAGAGCGCTTCATCACGGTCCATCAAGGCGCCGGAGAACGGCAGTCCATCAGATTGGCCGAAGTCAATTTGCACCCGCCACACTACCCGTAATGGCAGGAATTAATCACAGGTAGCAGGTGAACACACAGACGGGACGGAAAGCCCCCACAAAGCACACAGAGGAGTATTTATGCACACGCACGCACAAACCCTGACCGTAGAAGGGGATCTCCACAGCCGCTTGTAATCTTACACACAAACAACAAGTGTAATACCCCCCCCTAATGTGTGTGTGACTCATGTAT